>NC_057806.1:177722195-177984740 GCF_018294505.1 Triticum aestivum | reverse complement strand
GATCAGCTTCAGTTAGCAGCAGTAGTGAAGGAATCGCTCGATCGGGTTCAGTTAACAGCCATCGATCAATCGCTTGGGTTTAGTAACCCGTAGCCTGCAGTGCAATCGCTCGGGTTCAGTTAGAGCCCAATGCCTCGCTCGGGTTCAGTTAGAGCCAACGCCTCGCACACACACGCGTACGTGTACGAGAGAAACGCGCATCGCTCGGCCCCCGGCCTCCCACCGTAACCGGGAACTGCACGAAATTTTCCTCCCCCTCGCTTCTACCACGGTTTTTTCCGTCATGGATGGCCAAAGAATGTCATGCAGCTGCGTCTCCAGCCCGCCCAAGACGAAAAGCCCATTTTCTGTCATGATTTTTTGTCATAGAAGTAGGACCCCACCACATCAATGATGATACCGGGTTTTGTCACAATTATCGTCATAGAAGTGTCATATGTATGACAGAAAAAAATTTGTTCGGCCCAAAATGTCATGGGTGTATCTTTTTTTGTAGTGGCATGAGCCATCAACCGGTAAAAACCATGATGAAAAGCTTTGGCCACAAGAGACTTTGACCCGGCATGATGACCACTATCGGTGTCAAAACTGGCGGATCTCGGGTAGGGGGTCCCGAACTGTGCGTCTAAGGCGGATGGTAACAGGAGGCAGGGGACACGATGTTTTACCCAGGTTCGGGCCCTCTTGATGGAGGTAAAACCCTACGTCCTGCTTGATTATTCTTGATAATATGAGTAGTAAAAGAGTTGATCTACCACGAGATCGGAGAGGCTAAACCATAGAAGCCAGCCTATGGTATGATTGTATGTTGTCCTACGGACTAAAACCCTCCGGTTTATATAGACACCGGAGAGGGCTAGGGTTACAGAAGGTCAGTTACAAAGGAGGAGATATCCATATCTGTATTGCCTAGCTTGCCTTCCACGCCAAGTAGAGGCCCATCCGGACATGGGACGAAGTCTTCAATCTTGTATCTTCATAGTCCAACAGTCCGGCCAAAGCATATAGTTCGGCCATCCAGAGACCCCCTAATCCAGGACTCCCTCAGTAGCCCCTGAACCAGGCTTCAATGACGATGAGTCCAGCGCGCAGTGTTGTCTTCAGCATTGCAAGGCGGGTTCCTCCTCCGAATACACCACAGAAGAGTTTGATTACAAGAATAGTGTCCGACCCTGCAAAATAAGTTCCACATACCACCGTAGAGAGAATAATATTTCCACAAATCTAATCCGCTGACATGTTTTGGCAGCATGACATCACTCCATGGCCCGGTAATTATTCGAACCGTTTTTCTTTAACCAGCCCCGCACATAACGCGAGGCGGTTTCTTGACACGTCTTGTCAAAGCAAAGATCGTGTTCCCCTTATTACGGGATTCTCATCAATACGGGCGTGGGTAACCCAACTGTGCCACCAATTACGGCGCTTGGGGGATAAGCGAGTTTTACCAGGCTAGTGGGGGCGCATAGTTTCGTCTGCCCTTATAAAGGAGTAAGGTCTCATCTTTTTCTACCCACGCCTTCTTCCTCCTTGCTCATCCATTCTCGCGCACTCGAGCTCCAACGCCCAAGTCCACATCCTTCTCCTCAACTCTCTCCAAACATGTCCGGAGCGGGAGGCAAGTGGATGGCCTCCTCTGTCACGGAGGGGCACATCAAAAAACTACGTGGAGCCGGATACTTAGCCGCGGATATCGCGCACCGGCTGCCAGCCGCGCGGCAGGTCGTCCCTACCCCAGAACCTCACGAAAGGGTGGTTTTCCTCCCCCACTTCGTCCATGGACTGGGGTTTCCCCTCCATCCATTCGTCCACGGCCTCATGTTCTATTACGGGCTGGACTTTCATGATCTGGCCCCGAATTTCATCCTCAACATCTCGGCGTTCATCATCGTGTCCGAGGCTTTCCTCCACATCCGGCCCCACTTCAGTATGTGGATGAAGACCGTCAATATCAAGCTGAAGGTGGTGGGCGGCCAACAAGCGGAATGTGGCAGAGCCATGGTGGGCAAAATGCCCAACGTTATATGGCTCGAGGGCTCCTTCTTGGAGACCATAAAGGGGTAGCAATCGGGGTGGTTCTACATCACCGAGCCGGGCGACACCAATTGGGTGGCGGCCCCCCAGTTTCGATCCGGAATCCCCACGCGGCTCACTTCCTGGAAGGAGAAGGGCCTGTCCTGGGGTTCATCGGTGGAGCTGGACGGACTCCAGAAGTGTATCCAGAACATGATAAGCAAGAAACTCAAGCTTGTCAACATAGTCTAGGTCATGCTCTTCCGCCGGATCCTCCCGTGTCAACAACAGGATTTCAACTTATGGGAGTTCGACCCGGCCCAGCACCAGACTCTACACGAGCTCTTCGACACGATGCATAAGGACGTCTGGAGGGTGCTATTCAAGGGTGCTGAGGTCCCTCCTTCTCTTACCGAGGACCGCAGGCTAAGCGCGAAGCGCCCTGCAAATTCGGTAAGTTCTGTACATCTGGTAGGATATTTATTTCCCATAGCTTAACCATGTGCGGGGTCTGAGCTCCCATGCCCTTGATAGGACTAGGTGGAGACATCGGAGCAGATTAACTGTTCGGCCCCTCTGCCCGAAGACACTGCGGACGCTCTCCTGACGGAGATGCGGACTCCGGCCCCTTATGAGGTGTCGGAGAAGACCAAGAAGAAGGCCAAGGGAACCCGAAAGAGTTCCCGGCGCCAGGTGATATCAGACTCATTGTCCGATGACACCGAGACGCATTCCTCCTGTGAAAACGAGGAGAAGGAAGATGAAGATTCTCCCCCTCCAGCCGGGGGAGACAAGAAAAGGAAGGCCGCCCCAACCGGGGAGGCCGAAGGGTCCAAGAAGGGAAGGACTCTCCTTCCGGACTGCTCCACCACCGCCGCCGACGGCGAAGACGAGTGGCTGCTCAGGGCCAAGCCCCTAGCGAAGTCGTAAGTATTCGGATACCAGAGTAACTCATAGCATACCTTTGTCACACTGCTTCTCCTAACGTCGAATATGATTATGCAGTCTGCCCCAAGCCCGTATCGATGTATCATCGTCGGACGGTTCCTTGGACTCGTCGGACATGAATAGTGATACACTTCCAACCGCCTCCTCTCCTTGCCCTACGGACAGTGCTGAGGTATTGTCTCAAGGGGCACCGAGCCGGGGGGAGACAGTCCCGGAGGCGCCTCAAGGTGACCTTCCGGACTCCAGGAGAAAAGGGAGCAAGGCTCCCAGGGGCTCCAAGTTCGGCTCTCAGCCGAACACCGCGTCGGAACCTCCAGTGGTTCTGGACTCGGGCAGGCAGCCCCCTTCCAAAAGGGGAAAGCCGCCCATGCCGGTGACCTCTGTCCTTCCAGAGGCACCAGACAACCTGCTGGGAGCGCTTTGTGGTGCTTCCATCGACGAAGAGCACCGCACTATTATGAGTGCGGTGATCAAGAAGGTTCAGTCCGCCAAGAGCGGACTGACTGAAGCCTGTGCTAGCCTTCTAACAGGCTTTGAGGTAAGTATTTAAAATATAAAAAATATTACCGCATAGACAGTAGCCCCTGATGCTCTGTTTGGTGTTCACAAAGAAAAGCCGAATAGAGGATCAAATAATATCTGCAGGAGTCTAATATAAGTATGTCTGTATGCATATGCAGGCTTCGCTGCTGACCTCTGCCGCACTGACTGCGGAGGTCTCCGCACTGAAGAAGGACCTCGAGGGGTCCGAGAAAGAGCTCACCCTTGCCAAGAGGTAGCTCGAGGAGAACAAAGGTAAGTAATACCTTGTATATATATAAAAGAAAAATGTGGTTGCGAAATGACAGGATCATCGTGAATGTGCCAGGGGCCACGACCGAAGTGGCAACCCTAAAGCAAGCGTTGTCCGAGGCCGAAAACAAAGCGGCCAGGGAGCGCACCGAGCGGGAAAAGCAAGAGGCACGGGTGTGCGAGGTGCAGCAAGAGCTCCAGGCTCTCGTGACGAAGCACGAGGCTTTGGAGCTTGACTCGAAGACGCGAGAGTCTGAGTTTGTCGCGGCCCTTGAGAGCGTAAAGAATGCCAAGGCTGAAGCCCAAAAGGCCCTCCAGGAGATTGAGGCGATGAGGAAGATAGCGGCGGGTAAGACATTCAATATGCAAAGCAAGCATGTGAAAGTAAATTACTTGTTACTTACCCGAGTCCGGAGCTCTCCAGGAGCATTCGCAGATTTGCCCCGCAGCGTGTCAAATGCCGCGAAATATTACCAGGCCGAGGAGGGAAGCTCGACAGAGAAGTTGTTCTGGTCTTAGTATACTGGGACCGAACACCCGATGCCTATGAGCGACCAGCTGAAGCAACAGGTCGAGCTGCACAAGGCGGCCGAACAGGCCATGAAGGGCTTTATAGTCCGGATGTGTCCTAGCGACTCCCTTCCCAACAGCTACTTCGGCTTGGTGAGGCAGCTTGTGGATGCCTGCCCACGGCTGGAAGTCATCAAGCGGTCCGTTTGTATCGAAGGTGTCCACCGGGCTTTCGCCTGTGCAAAGGTGCACTGGGCCAAGATGGACACCGAGAAGCTGGTGAAGGAGGGGCCGCCGCAGGGCAAGGAGCATCGCCACCCCGAGATGTATTATGAGGGTATCCTGAAGGGTGCCCATCTTGTGGAGGACGAGTGTGCGAAGGATGTAATTTTTGAATGAACTTGCTCGTGTGATCCTGTATTATGAAAACTTGTTCATATGCGCTATGCAACGCTTGTTTGAATTTAAAATATTACCTTCTGTGTGGTTGTTTATCAGATCTGAGAGATGGCCAGTCATCGGCTTTTGCCCCCATGCCACGAGTCCTGGGGTGTTCGGGATAAACCTAAGCACTCTTTTTCCCATTGTTGGGTCCTTCGAGGGAGGTGCTCAGCACAACGAACAAGGCAACCGGACTATAATGCTTTATCACTCTCACTTAGCCATAGAATTCTACAATTTTAAATTTTGGCGAAGCCCCTAGTATTCGGAAGGCCGAATTCGGGGCGCTATACACGCCTTAAGCCAGACAAAGTCGATTCCTCGCTCTAAGCGGCATAGTCTTTAGGGACTCGAGACCTCTCAAATAGCGACCAGCTCTTGCCTTATCATGACAGTCAGTTTTAGCTTTCTCTACTGAGGTGCTTAGCCCAGCTGAACCGGGGCACAATCGCAGTAGTTCTCCCGGTGCTACCTTAGCCGATATAGCGGAACGTAAGGTACCAAAACATGGGAGCCGGGCAAACCCAACTATTGACCCAAGACATGATTCGGAGCTGATGCATATAATGCTATAAGTTCAGGGTGCCGCACTGTCAAAAGTGTTCAGACTTCTCACGTCGTATTATGGGGTATGCTTAAGCCCTTGGCGTATTGGCCATACCAGAGTGTACGGGTGCTGAATGTCATGAATGAACATATATATAAAAAAGAAGAATAGAGAATGCGATAATAGTCTAGTGCTATGCATTGTTTATTCAATAAGGTGCGTCAAAGCAGAATGATACAAGTGGTGCGATAAGCGAAAAGTAGGACTATTTGACATGTCCCCTCCAAGGGCAAGCTGAGGAATGGTATTTAAAGCAGGTATTTCACTCATTATCAGAAGCCACCTGGGAGTTCTATGGTGCGACGTAGCTTTCTGCCTCCTTGGTTGTTGCATCATGTGTCCGGCAATCATACTGTCGGACAGGGTTTCCAGAGATTAAAGTCCTGAAAGAGAGAAAAATAACAAAGCGGGAAGCCTCTAGTGCGGTTGAGCCGCGTCTTGGGGCGTCCTGTAGTCGTGCCCCCCTCACCACCTGTGCCCATGGTATTTTCAATGCGTAATTATGTACGCGTGGCACGGATTTCGCCGTTTGGCTGGGATTGGGGTGGGGGCCGTATTGCTATGTGAGCTCAGAACGTGCCAGGCGGTCTTGTTGCCGATTACTCCGGGCGCGCTTGAAGGTGTCCAGGTCCTTAATCGCCGAACTGGTGGATTGCCTTAAGAGGCTGCTTTAGGCTTCTGCTACAAGGGCCGCGGTGTGCTCCTCCGTGCGGAGAGAGTGCTCTGTGTTTCCATTGACTGTGATGACCCCCCAAGGTCCTGGCATCTTGAGCTTGAGGTATGCATAATATGGTACCGCATTGAATCTCACAAATGCGGTTCGCCCGAGCAGTGCATGATAGCCACTGCAGAATGGGACTATATCGAAGATTAACTCCTCGCTTCGAAAGTTATCTGGGGATCCGAGGACCACTTCCTGTGTGACTAAGCCTGTGCAATGGGCCTCTACACCTGGTATGACGCCTTTGAAGGTTGTTTTTGTGGGTTTGATCCTTGAGGCTGCTGCCACCGTCCTGAACGCCATTTTGCGCACTGTGTCCTAATAAAGAAGGTTCAGGCTGCTGCCACCGTCCATAAGGACTCGAGTGATGTGAAATCCGTTGATGATTGGGTCTAAGACCAGTGCGGCGAATCCACCATGACGGATACTAGTGGGGTGGTCCCAGCGATCGAAGGTGATCGGACAGGAGGACCATGGGTTGAACTTTGGGGCGACTGGCTCCAACGCGTATACGTCCCTTAGCGCACGCTTCCGCTCCCTCTTGGGGATGTGGGTTGCGTATATATCATGTTCACCGTCCGCACTTGTGGGGGGGACCTCTTCTGTCCTGCGGTGTTCGGCGGCCGGGGCTCCTCCTCGTCATCGCTATGTAACCCCTTATCTTTGTTTTTGGCGTTTAACTTGCCGGCCTGCTTGAACACCCAACAATCCATGTTGGTGTGGTTGGCTGGCTTGTCGGGGGTGCCGTGTATTTGACACGAGCGATCGAGTATACGGTCCAAACTGGACGGGCCCGGAGTGCTTCTTTTGAATGGCTTTTTTCGCTGACCGGGTTTAGAGCCTTTGAATCCGGCATTGACTGTCGTATCCTCGGTATTGTTGCTATTGATGCGGCGCTTGTGTTTGTTGCGACGTGACCTGCCATTGCCATCCTTGGTATCCGGAGTACCATGGTTCTTTGATATATTATTGCTGCGAGTCAGCCAGCTGTCTTCTCCCGCGCAAAAGCGGGTCATGAGTGTCGTGAGGGCTGCCATAGACTTCGGCTTTTCCTGGCCAAGGTGCTGGGCGATCCACTCGTCGCGGATGTTGTGCTTAAAAGTTGCTAGGGCCTCTACATCCGGACAGTCGACGATTTGATTTTTCTTTGTCAGGAACCGTGTCCAGAATTGCCTGGCCAATTCCTCTGGCTGTTGAATTATGTGGCTCAAGTCATCGGCATCTGGTGGTCGCACATAAGTGCCCTGGAAGTTGTCGAGGAATGTGGCTTCCAGATCTTCCCAACAGCCAATGGATTCTGCTGGAAGGCTGTTGAGCCAATGCCGAGCTGGTCCTTTGAGTTTGAGTGGGAGGTATTTGATGGCGTGTAGATCGTCACCGCGGGCCATGTGGATGTGCAGGAGGAAGTCCTCGATCCATACCGCAGGATCTGTTGTGCCGTCGTATGATTCGATATTTACGGGTTTGAAACCCTCTGGGATTTGGTGATCCATTACTTCGTTTGTGAAGCATAGGGGGTGTGTGGCGCCTCTGTACTGGGCTATATTGCGACGCAGCTCAAATGAGTCTTGTCCGCTGTGTTCGGCCCGGCCGGATTTACTTTTACTGTATCTGGCGTGACGGTTATCGTCTCGCATAGTGGCGCGCCCTCGTGATCCGTAGATCGATCTTGCGTGTTTTGCTTTGTCCTCCAGTACGTCTCGCAGGTCTGGCGTATTTCCCCATGCCTTGACATTTTTATTTGAGTGGCGTCCGGGTGCGGGCTGAGCTTTTGGCTGAAATGCCTCTCTGTCGCGGCCACGAGGTGGCCGATCAGCCGCATCATACGCTGGAGATGTAGGTTTTGGTGCTTCCTCCTCCAGTCGGGGTAGCAACCTGCACTTTGGGTAACTCTTGGAGGAACGTTCGAGTTTATATTCCTAGGCCGCAAGGACTTCAGTCCATCTGTCAGCTAGCAAATCTTGATCAGCTTGAAGCAGATGTTGCTTTTTCTTAAGGCTATTTGCCGTGGCTATAAGCCGGCGCTTGAAGCGCTCTTGTTCGACAGGATCCTCAGGCACGACGAATTCATCATTGTTGAGGCTTGCCTCGTCTTCGGAGGGAGGCATGTAATTATCATCCTCCGCCTCTCCATCTGCCGCTCTCTCGGGAGGGTTGGCTTCTCCATCCTCCTGCCCTAAATCTTGCTGGAGGGGATTGTTGTCGTCTTCGGCACTATCCGGAGTGCTATTATCTCATGTGCCGGTGTCACCGCTTTTGCTTTGGCGAGACTTAGAGCGGCGCCGCTGACGTCGGCGCTTGGGTTGCTTCTTGGAGGGGTCATCCTCCAATGTCCCTTCGCCATTGCCTTCTTTGGGTGTGTCCACCATATATATGTCATATGACGAGGTGGCTGTCCAGTGCCCTGTGGGCAGCGGTTCTTGTTCGCCTCCAGCATCGCCGTCCATGCCGTTGATGTCTTCGGAGTCGAAGTCGAGCATGTCGGTCAAATCGTCGACAGTGGCTACTAAGTGGGTGGTGGGTGGGTGGCGAATTTCTTCGTCATCCGCATCCCAATCCTGCCGGATATAGTTCGGCCAGGACTCTCCTGACAAGGAGAGAGACCTTAATGAGTTCAGTATGTCGCCGAAGGGCGAGTGCTGAAAGATATCCGCGGAGGTAAACTCCATGATCGGCGCCCAGTCGGATTCGATAGGCACGGGCGCAGGCGGTTCAGAGTCCGTGGCCGAGGAAGGATCCGACAGCTTGCATCACGGCTCTCGTGAAGGGTAAGGTCGATACTCGGCTCGATCGCCGCTGAGGATACGGCCTCTGTGGCGGGGTTTATCCACATGTCCGTGGATGGCGCAACTGGCTCCGAATTGAGGGTCGGAGCGGTTGTCGGCGCGATCTCCTGAACACTATTCGATGGTAGAGCTAAACCATGCTCATCGTGACCGTGTGGAGGACTAGGCAGGGGCTCGAATCCGTCGAAGATCAAGTCTCCACGGATATCGGCCGTGTAGTTTAAGCTTCCAAACCTGACCTGGTGGCCAGGGGCGTAACTCTGGATCTGCTCCAGATGGCCAAGCGAGTTGGCCCGCAGTGTGAAGCCGCCGAACACAAAGATCTGTCCGGGGAGAAAAGTCTCACCTTGAACTGCATTGCTATCGATGATTGAAGGAGCCATCAGGCCTAATGATGACGACACAGAGGAACTCTCACTGAAAGCACCAATGTCGGTGTCAAAACCGGCGGATCTCGGGTACGGGGTCCCGAACTGTGCGTCTAAGGCGGATGGTAACAGGAGGCAGGGGACATGATGTTTTACCCAGGTTCGGGCCCTCTTGATGGAGGTAAAACCCTACGTCTTGCTTGATTATTCTTGATAATATGAGTAGTTCAAGAGTTGATCTACCACGAGATCGGGGAGGCTAAACCCTAGAAGCCAGCCTATGGTATGATTGTATGTTGTCCTACGGACTAAAACCCTCCGGTTAATATAGACATCGGAGAGGGCTAGGGTTACACAAGCTTGGTTACAAAGGAGGAGATATCCATATCCGTATTGCCTAGCTTGCCTTCCACGCCAAGTAGAGTCCCATCCGGACACGGGACGAAGTCTTCAATCTCGTATCTTCATAGTCCAACAGTCCGGCCAAAGGATATAGTCCGGCCATCCGTAGACCCCCTAATCCAGGACTCCCTCAACCACAATCCCCTTCATTGATCTCACTGTAACACCCTTGATGCGGTTATATCTCCCACGTGTCGAAGCACGACTTAGAGGCATAACCGCATTAAAAGCAATGTCGTAAGTGAGGTAATCTTCACAACAACCCATGTAATACAATAAGGGAAAAGATACATAGTTGGCTTACACTCGCCACGTCACACAAATAGCATTAATAACATTACAATCATCCAAATACACTCAAGGTCCGACTATGGAACCAAAATGAAGATAAACCCCAAATGCAACATAGTCCCCGATCGCCCCAACTGGGCACCACTACTGATCATCTGGGAAAGACACGTAGTATCGTCCTGAGTCCTCATCAAACTCCCACTTGAGATCAGTTGAATCACCTGGAGCGGCAGCATCGGTCCCTGCATCTGGTTTTGGAAGGGAATCTGTGAGTCATGGGGACTCAGCAATCTCACACCGTCGGGATCAAGACTATTTAAGCTTATAGGTAGGGTAAAAGGTATGAGGTGGAGCTGCAGCAAGCGACTAGCATATTTGGTGGCTAACATATATGCAAAAGAGAGCAAGAAGAGAAGGCAAAGGCACGAGCGACAAACTATGATCAAGAAGTGATCCTAGAACAACCTACGTCAAACATTACTCCAACACCGTGTTCACTTCCTGGACTCCGTCGAGAAGAGACCATCACGGTTACACACGCGGTTGATGCATTTTAATTAAGTTAAGTTTCAGGTTTTCTACAACCGGACATTAACAAATTCACATCTGCCCATAACCGCGGGCACGGCTTTCGAAAGTTCAAATCCCTGCAGGGGTGTCCCAACTTAGCCCATCACAAGCTCTCATGGCCAACGAAGGATATTCCTTCTCCCAAGACGATCCGATCAGACTCGGAATCCCAGTTACAAGACATCTCGACAATGGTAAAACAAGTCCAGCAAGACCACCTGCTGTGCCGACAAATCCCGATAGGAGCTGCACATATCTCGTTCTCAGGGCACACCGGATAAGCTAAGCGTACGGAAGCCAACGTAACCCAAGTTTCCAAGGGACGGCCCCGCACGGTGCTCTGAGTTGGACCAACACTTAGAGAAGCACTGGCCCGGGGGTTTAAAATAAATATGACCCTTGAGTCCGCGAAACCCAAGGGAAAAAGAGGCTAGGTGGCGAATGGTAAAACCAAGGTTGGGCCTTGCTGGAGGAGTTTTATTCAAGGCGAACTGTCATTGGGTACCCATTATAACCCAACCGTGTAAGGAACGCAAAATCAAGGAACATAACACCGGTATGACAGAAACTAGGGCGGCAAGAGTGGAACAAAACACCAGGCATAAGGCCGAGCCTTCCACCCTTTACCAAGTATATAGGTGCATTAAGATAAACAAGATAATATGATGATATCCCAACAATAAACATGTTCCAACAAGGAACAAACTCCAATCTTCACCTGCAACTAGCAACGCTATAAGAGGGGCTGAGCAAAGCGGTAACATAGCCAAAAAACGGTTTGCTAGGACAAGGTGGGTTAGAGGTTTGACATGGCAATATGGGAGGCATGATAAGCAAGTGGTAGGTATTGTAGCATAGGCATAGCAAAAGAGCGAGCATCTAGCAAGCAAAGATAGAAGTGATTTCGAGGGTATGGTCATCTTGCCTGCAAAGTTCTCTGAGTTGACTTGATCCTCGCAAGCATACTCAATGGGATCCTCGATCACGTACTTGTCTCCCAGCTCTACCCAAAGCAAGACAACAAGCAAAAGGGAACACAATCAACCACGTGCAGTGCTCAAACAACATGATGCAAACATGGTATGATATGTGGGATGCGATATGCTATGCATATGCATGATTTGGAAAGGAATGGTTGAACCTTGCCTCTACTTGGAAATCCAAGAGTACCAATGGAAAGAGGAGTTGATTTCGGTCGAAATCGATATAAAGATCACCGGAATCGGATGCACGGTTTGGAAATGACAAGCAAAACAAATATGGCACCGGTCTGCGATTAACAGCATGAAGCCTTCCAAATGCATCAAGATAAATAAGCTAATGCACATAAACATAGCAAAAAATACATGGTAGGGATCCAATCATGATGCTTGACAAAAGATGAACACTGAGCTACGGCTAATTCACTCACTAACAGGTTCAAACAAGCATGGCAAAAGTGCAAAAGATAACAGGTTTCAGACTTGGTGAAATTAATAGCATGTCCGGAATTTAACATCAGGATGCAATGTTTAGAGCACAAACACTACATGCTACAGGAACATATCATGGAAAAGCAAGGCATGGTATGAAGCTACTCAAAGCATAAAACAAAAGTCCCTTACTGACCATGAGCCAAAAGGGATCATAAAATACAATTGCAACCACGTGAACATAGCAGTTATCGTTAACAGATTCAGACTTAGTGAAAAACTGGAACATGCAAAACAGATATCAAGTAGGCATGTTTACGAGTTCGATGCACTCAGTACGAGGCATTGCATGATAAACTAAGCACACACCCAGCAAGTAGACATGGCATAGAAGCTAAAAATGGCAAGAACAACAACATAGCATGCACGGATCAACAACAACAAGCTCGGCAAAATTGCTAAACATGTTAACAATCTGCCAGGAACATTTTATAACAAAAGTAGAGCTCGATTGAGTCAAGCTAGGTTAATCCATAATTGCAAACAAAGACATGGATGGATAGAGCACAACATTATCTACAAAACATCCTTACTAGTCATGCTCAAAAGAGGCATGGACCACTCGGTATCAACATGAACACATGGCATAAAAATAATGACAGGGCAGAGACTTAGAATATGTCTAAGTCCCTGAAATCAGCAACATTGAGTAAGCTACTTTGCATGCTTGTGCTAGTCACCACGAAGATCATAGAAATACATGGCATACACCCCTGTAAAGATGGCATGGCATACTTCAAAACACAAGTAGAGCTCAGGATCATATCATGCACACATTAATCATGGCAAAAATGACAAAAGTGCAAATGCTGCAACAGATCTGAAACTATCATCACATAGCCCTCTTCCAACAGCATTTCGGGCATCAAGATGAGCTCAAATGGAAATGATGCAATGAGATGAAATGGAGTACTCGACGAGACGAACATTTCGATATGCTACACGCGCGAATCAGAGCCACGATGAGGAAGTTATGATGCTGTGAACAAGTGCGAAAATTAATTAGCGAGAGGGGAAAGTCAACCCTAGTTAGGTTTTACTGTAGCCGCACGGATCCAGATCCGATCGAGACCTCGCCGGAAAAACTGTAGCTGCCGGAGTGTCGGGGTTCACCGGGGTTCGGCCGGAGTAGGAAGGAGAGGCGGTGGAGCTCTCCGGGGACCGGATCCGGCCACGGGGACGCGGGACGGCGAGGCGGGGCAGCAACCGAAGCCTCGGGGCGGCGCAGGCGTGCTTGGCAAGGTAACCAGCAACGAGCCGGCGATGGCGCGCGGCGGCCTGAGCAGGGAGGCGGGCGGCGCTCGACGAAGAAGAAGCGTGTCACACCCTAGCTAGTTCATGCATTAGAGTGTTGCATCATGTCTATTCTTTCATCAGAAACCTGAAATGGGGATGACAGAACCCCCAGCCCCCTCTGAAACCAACTAGGGTTTACTAAAAACTTTTTCAATGAACCTGAAATGCCCTTCTAAAATGCCCATCATTTTTGTCTTGGTTCAGAACCTCTGCCAAAAGTGGTGCACATTTTCCTAGGCCATCTTAGGGTCTTTGAATTAAATCATAGATATTTGAATTTGGGCATTTAAAATTATATAAAATATTTCAAATGCTCAAATATCTCCAAACTAAAATGTTTCATGTTGGAAATAATCCAACTATGGACCAGGAGTAGTTTGGTGATTTTAGGAGTTGCCTAAGTATTTTTAATAATTCAACAAAGTTGCAGAGGAATTAAAAAAACAGAAAACAGGAGAAATAACAAAAAAACTTACCTGGCGCCCAGCACCCGGCCCACCTGCCGGCCCAGCCCAGCGCCGCGCCAGCGAGCTGCTTGCCGGCCAGGCAGGCAGGCAGGTGCCCGACGACGGCCGCAGCGTGCGCCACGCAGCTGGCCGTCGCCCTGCTTCACCTCCTCGCCTCGTGGCTAGATGGATGAACTCCACGCCGAGCCGTGAACCCCCAGGACACCTCCATTCTCCCCCAACTCCTCTCTCTCGCGCTCCCCCGCCATGGCCGACGCCATCGCCGCCACCCCCTCGCCGTAGCCACGCCCTCCGTCAACCCCACGCCGTGCCGCCGTGTCCAGGAGCTCCGCCACCCTCCTCTCCTTCGAGCAAGCCGAGCCCCGAGCGCTCGCAAGGCCCGAGTCCACCGCATCGACCTCGACCGAACCGCCATCGCCGGAGATCCCCTTCAACGCCGTCGTCGCTCCGGCTCGTCTCCGGCCGCATCAAGTGTTTCGTCGAACTCCCCGTGAGCTTAACCATCTTCCCCTCCCTTCTTTTCTTGCTCCCGAGCTGTGTAATGACCTCCCGAAGCTCAACCGCACCCACCGCCGTGGAGCTCGTCGCCGACGTGCTCCCGGTCACCCTCCGGCCACAACTTGGTGTCCATCATGCTCACCACGTCACATAGCACCTAACCAGCTACTCCCCGCACCTCACCGATCCCTCTAGCATCAAGTTCGCCTTCGGCCGAACTCCGGTGGCCGCCAAAGTCGTCGCCGGCGCCAACTCCGGCCACCCCGACCCCAACGGACTCCACCAAGAGCTGCGGCTCCTCCTCAGCTCCACTCCGA
Source organism: Triticum aestivum (assembly GCF_018294505.1). Taxonomy (NCBI): domain Eukaryota; kingdom Viridiplantae; phylum Streptophyta; class Magnoliopsida; order Poales; family Poaceae; genus Triticum; species Triticum aestivum. The sequence goes on along the minus strand of NC_057806.1, from coordinate 177,970,241 downwards.
TGGCCTCCGCGACTCGTTTGGTTGCCGGAATGGCCAAAACCACTTTCGCCGCCACGTCAGGCTCGCCGGCGGCTAAACGCCGGTGCAGCCGACCTGGTTTTGACCGCGGGTGGGCCCTGGTTGACCCCGATGAGTCAATGACAGGTGGGGCCCAGCCCTGTTAACTAAATAGGGTTAGTTTTAATTAAACTTTAAACTAAACTAATTACCCTGACACCCTGGACCCATAGTCAGGTTTGACCTGGACGTCTCCGTTGACCCTGACGTCATCCTGACGCATGGCTGATGCAATAAATTAATTTCTGGATTTATTTTAATATAGGAAATTCCAGAATATAGTTTAAACTTCAAAAATTCATAACTTTTAATCTGTAACTCCAAATCAGACAAGTTATATATGAAAAATGATCAGAAAAATCCAATCTATCCATCTGTACTATCTTCATGCATGATTAAACAAGTTAACTTGATGTTTAATGCAGAACAAGATAAAACACTTTAAAGGGCCATGTATGAGTTTGAAATTTGAATCTTTGGTTCAAATTGGTTCAAACCCTTCTGGTCTTAGTTGCATTAGCCCAACACACTCATATTGCCATGTTTCATGCATGCATCATATTGTCGCACATTGTTTGATGATGGTTGTGTGTCGGTGTTCTTTGCGGCAGGTTCTGCCTCCGAGGAGTACCGTGATTACCCTAGCGAAGAGCCATATCAGTGCATCGAACCATCAGGCAAGCAACCAACCATTTGATCATATCGATACAATCCCATGTTCTCGCTCCTGCTCTCATTTACTGCATTAAGACAATGCGTTTCAAACTGCTGTGTGCTACGGTAGTTGAACCAGTTCCTCTGCATGACCTGTCATTGCCACAGTAACTAGATGAAACCCACTAGCATGTGTAGGAGTTGTTTGAGCCATATGTATGTGTTGTTCCTACCTTGCTATGCCTGCTATGCTTAGAGTCGTGTCAGGTCTGGTTCATCTGGGTGATGGGCTAGAGTGAAATGATTATGTCGGTAATGAGAGTGGTGTGGTGAACACGATTTGGTAAAGGTATCGATGAGAGGCCATGTAGGAGTACATGGTGGGTTGTTTCATTGAAGCCGACCTTAAGCACTGAGATCTGTATGTGTGATTTAAGAATCAGCTACTACCATACATTGGGCCCGAAACCGATGGACCCTCTCGGCTTCTTATTCACCCTAGTTCTCTGTCCAGGAGTTGCAAGTAGTTTCTGGTGTTTGTAGCCTACTGGAGGCCGTGGACAGCGCTGACCGTAGGGGTGGGCTGTGATGCCGTAGGTACGTGGCACGGTGTACCGAATACCCGTTAGGTATCTCGGGAACCCTGTACACATCGTTCGGGGCCGTATGGGAAACCTCGGCCGGACTCCCTGCGGATGGAACCTGGATAGGCGATAAACCTGGATTAGAGACTTAGCTGATTAGGTAGGTCGTGGCCGACACCCACGTTGGGCTTCCGCTTGAAGGTTGTCGAGTACATGTCGTGTAAACGACGGTAAGTGGTGAGAGCGTGTATGAAGAAGTACACCCCTGCAGGGTTATCATGATCTATTCGAATAGTCGCGTCCGCGGTAAAGGACTACTTGGTTGCTTATACAGTTCATAGACAAGTAAATGGAAACTACTAAAAGCCTCAAGATAAGTGTGAGTGCCGAGGATGGCTCTTCCGTGGGAAGACGGAGGTGGGTCCTCGGTAGTGTATTGAAGTGGTGAGTAGTGGACTCGTGTGCGCAAAACCATTTCAAATTGGAGTCTCGTAGGATAGCCTAGCCAAGAGTCAAAGCTGGCTTGCTGCAATAACTCCACCAACCCTTCTTGATAATGTGCATGTATGTAGGATCTGATGTAAGTCTTGCTGAGTACCTTTGTACTCATGTTGCAATAATTACATTTTTTACAAAAGACGCTGCAACGCCTTCTGATGGGTTCTTCGTAGACATTGACATCAATGAGTAGGCTAAGGCCCAGGTGGTGATCCTGAGCTTGTGAAGGACCACGTAGTATAGCTAGGCTTTCCAAGCCTCTTTTATTTTACTAGTTGTCTGTACTCAGACAAGTTACTTCCGCTGCTGGTTTGTATGACTGTATGACTTGAATGCTGGGTTGTGTGACCCGTACCTATGTGTATGTTATGTATGGCTCTCTGAGCCTTAAATAAAGTACTTGTGTCGTAGAGTCATGTTGTGATGACTTGTTGTATTTGCACATATCGAGCATATTGTGTGTATGATTGAAATGCTTGGTATGTGTGGGATCTGACTATCTAGTTGTTTATCTTTAGTAGCCTCTCTTACCGGGAAATGTCTCCTAGTGTTACCACTGAGCCATGGTAGCTTGCTACTGCTCCGGAACACTTAGGCTGGCCGGCATGTGTCCTTCTTCGTTCCTATGTCTGTCCTTTCGGGGAAATGTCACGCATTGAGTACCGGAGTCCTGTTAGCCCGCTACAGCCCGGTTTACCGGAGTCCTGCTAGCCCAGTGCTACAGCCCGGACCCACTTGCTGATGACCGACACGTTCGTTGCTGGGTCATGGATGCCTATCCCTGTAAGTCTGTGCCACTTTGGGTTTACGACTAGCCATGTCAGCCCGGGCTCCTTATCATATGGATGCTAGCGACACTATCATATACGTGTGCCAAAAGACGCAAACGGTCCCGGGCAAAAGTAAGACGACACCCGTGGGAATACCGTGCGTGAGGCCGCAAAGTGATATGAGGTGTTACATGCTAGACCTATGTGGCATCGAGTCGGGGTCCTGACAAAGCGGGTGCGGGCGTGCGGAGGCGGCGGCCCAGGCGCGCGGTGGAGAGGGCCCGGTGCGGGCCGAGCGGGCCTCGCGCGGGAGGCGGCCGGCGACGCCATGTGGCGCTCGGGGATTGGCTGCGGTCGCCGGCGCGGGCGTGTCCGGCCGAAACGGACACATCCGGCGGCGCGGAGGACGGATTTTTAGGGTTTGGGGGGAGAAGACCCGGGATTTGGAAATGGGGGTCTATTTATAGAGGTAGAGGGAGCTAGGAAGCTCCAAATGAGGTGCGGTTTTCGGCCACACGATCATGATCGAACTCCCTAGATGATGGAAGGGGTTTAGGTGGGTTTTGGGCCACTTTGCAGGGGTGTTGGGCTGCAACACACACGAGGCCTTTTCGGTCCCTCGGTTAACCGTTGGAGTATCAAACGAAGTCCAAATGGCACGAAACTTGACAGGCGGTCTACCGGTAGTAAACCAAGGCTGCTTGGCAAGTATCGGTCCAATCGGAAAACGTTCAACACCCGCACACGAAAAGAGGTAGAAAGGGACACCGGAGGACATAGGAGCGCCGGAATGCAAAACGGACAACGGGGAAAATGCTCGGATGCATGAGACGAACACGTATGCAAATGCAATGCACATGATGACATGATATGAGATGCATGACAAAGACAAAAACACATGGAGGCAAAAACCCGACAACGAGGAAATATCATAACTTAGTGCCGGAAACGGCAAGAGTTGGAATACAGATAAGGCAAGTTACATCCGGGGTGTTACAACACTCCACCACTACGAAAGGATCTCGTCCAGAGAGCTAGGACTGGAAAAACTCCGGGTACTTAGAACGGAGGTGATCCTCGCGTTCCCAGGTGGCTTCACGGTCGGAATGATGTGACCACTTGACTTTTAGGAATTTGATAGACTTGTTGCGAGCCTTGCGCTTAGTTTCTTCAAGGATAGCAATGGGGTGCTCATGATAAGACAGGTCTTCTTGGAGATCAATGTCTTCGAAGTTGACGGTGCGGTCAGGAGTCTTGAAGCACTTGCGGAGTTGAGACACGTGAAACACGCCGTGCACGTTTGCAAAGTTGGATGGAAGCTCAAGTTGATAGGCGAGATTGCCTCTCTTGCTGATGATCTTGAAAGGACCCACGTATCTAGGGGCAAGCTTCCCTTTGATACCGAAGCGACGAGTACCTTTCATTGGAGAGACGCGGAGGTAGACATGGTCTATGATCTCGAAAGCCAAGTCACGATGCTTGCTATCATAGTAACTCTTCTGGCGCGATTGCGCGGCTTTGAGACTATCGTGAATGACTTTGCACATTTCTTCTGCCCCTGTGATCAAGTCATTACAGAGAAGTTGACGTTCACTAGTCTCTGACCAGTTAAGAGGAGTACGACACTTCCTGCCATATAGAATCTCGAATGGGGCCTTGCCCAAACTCGCTTGGAAGCTGTTGTTGTAGGAAAACTCGGCATATGGAAGATAATCTTCCCACTTCATACCGAAAGAGATGACGCAAGCCCTGAGCATATCTTCAAGAATCTGATTTACTCGCTCGACTTGGCCACTAGTTTGAGGATGAAAAGTTGTGCTAAAGCGAATGTTGGTGCCCATGGCCTTCTGAAAAGAATCCCAGAACTTGGAGGTACAGATGCTGCCACGATCTGAAGATATCAATTGCGGAATGCCGTGCAGAGAGACAATCCTGGAGGTATATAGCTCTGCCAACTGAGCTGCTGTGATAGATTCTTTGATAGGAAGAAAATGAGCCACTTTAGTGAGTTTGTCGATGACAACGAAGATAGCATCATTGCCACGCTTGGACTTTGGAAATCCAGTCACGAAGTCCATCTCAATATGGTCAAACTTCCATTCTGGAATGGCAAGAGGTTGGAGGAGACCAGCTGGTCGTTGGTGTTCTGCTTTCACTCTTCAGTAGACATCACATTCGTTCACTAACTGAGCAATCTCGCACTTCATTCGAGTCCACCAATACGACTGCTTGAGGTCCTGGTACATCTTTGTACTTCCAGGGTGGATAGAGAGGAGTGAATTGTGAGCCTCGTGCATAATGACTTTGCGAAGGTCACCTTTAGGAACAACAATGCGATCCTCGAAGAATAGAGTATCCTTGTCATCAACACGATAGCACTTGTACTTGGGTTGACTCTTGGCAATCCCAATCTTCACCTTCTTCACCATAGCATCAAGAAGTTGAGCCTCATGAATCTGATCTTCCAAAGTAGGAGAGACTTGGAGGTTGGCGAGGAAACCTTGAGGAACAACTTGAAGATTAAGTTTGCGGAACGCTTCACAAAGCTCGGGTTGGTAAGGCTTGAGAATCAAACTGTTGTAGTAAGCCTTCTTGCTCAACGCGTCAACAATTACATTGGCCTTGCCGGGAGTATATTCAATACTCAGATTATACTCTTGAATCATTTCGACCCAACGAGTCTGCCTGAGGTTGAGATTAGGCTGAGTGAAGATGTACTTGAGACTCTTGTGATCAGTGAAGATGTCCACTTTTCTTCCCAATAAGAGATGTCTCCAAGTTAAAAGAGCATGGACAACTGCCGCCAACTCTAGGTCATGAGTGGGGTAGTTCTTTTCGTTGGGCTTCAACTGGCGAGAGGTATAAGCCACAACTTTCTTATCTTGCATCAACACTGCACCAAGACCTTGAAGGGAAGCATCACAAAAGACCTCGAACGGTTTGGATTCATCAGGAGGAGTCAGAACTGGAGCAGTGACTAACTTCTCTTTCAGGGTGTTGAAAGCGATGTCACATTTAGGCGACCAGACGTACTTCACATGCTTCTAGAGAAGGTTGGAAAGAGGCTTTGCAATCTTAGAAAAGTTCTCAACGAACCTTCGACAATAGCTTGCGAGACCAAGGAAGCTGCGGAGTTGCTTCACATTCTGAGGTGGTTCCCAATTCACAATTGCAGACACCTTCTCAGGATTAACAGCTATGCCATTGGCGGAAATGATATGCCCAAGGTAGAGAACCTCATCGAGCCAAAACTCGCACTTAGAAAACTTAGCATAGAACTGATGTTCTCTGAGTTTATCCAGCACCAATCTCAAATGCTTGGCATGATCCTCCTTGTTCTTGGAAAAGACCAAAATGTCATCGAGGTAGACCAAGATGAAGTCATTTGTGTAGGCATTGAAGATGAAATTCATGATGCGAGAGAATGTTGGCGGAGCGTTGACAAGGCCGCAAGACATGACAGTGTATTCATATGAACCATAGCTTGTTCTGAACGTTGTCTTAGGGATATCTTCTTCACGAATGCGAATCTGATGATAGCCCATACGGAGGTCAAGCTTGGAGAATACTTGAGCACCTTTGAGTTGTTCGAAAAGCTCATTGATGTTGGGAAGTGGGTACTTGTTCTTTACGGTCTTCTTGTTCAATGGACGGTAGTCGACACAAAGTCGGTCTGTTCCATCCTTCTTCTTCACAAAAAGAACTCCACAACCCCACGGAGAAGAACTTGGTCGGATGAGACCCATACGCTCTTGTTCATCGAGTTTCTGCTTCAGCTCCTTTCAACTCTTCAGGTCCAAGCTTGTAAGGACGTTTGCAAACAGGTCCCGTGTCAAGCTCAAGATCGATGACGAATTCAACTGGCCGGTGCGGAGGCATTCCTGGAAGCTCTTCTGGAAAGACGTCTTGATATTCGCAAACGACTGGAATTTGAGAGATGGCATCCAGCTCGCCCTTCTCATTGAGAGAAAACAGTCGGATGGTATCATCCCTTGCGGCAAAGACGATTACATCCTCAAATGAATGTGTTAACTGAATCTGCCTGGCAGCACAATCAAACTGAGCCTTGTGCTTAGAAAGCCAATCCATTCCGAGAATATGATCAATATCCGAGTTACCAAGGACCATTGGAGAAGCCAGAAACTTCAAGTCGCCCATCATGATAGAAACATCCGGGATTATCGAGGTAGCCCTCATAGACTTAGCCGGAGAAACCACTCCCATAGGTTTACCCAACATTTGCGAAACGAAGTCATGCTTGGAAACAAATGATCTTGACATGAAACAATGCAATGCACCGGTATCAAAAAGGACTTTTGCAGGAGTAGAGTTAACTGGAAAGTTACCCATAATCACATCTGACGAGTCCTCTGCCTGAGCTGCGTTCAACAAGTTAACCTTGGCGTGCTTGGGATTATGCTTGACCACTGTGGTACTAGCAGATCTCATAGGAGGAGGAGGAGGAAGACGCCTCTGATTGAAGCATTTTTTGGCATAGTGACCCTTCTGCTGACACTTGTTGCACGTGACCTCCGAGAGCGTACGGTGATACGGAGCACTTGATCTTGGAGCTTGAGACGAAGTCTTGTTCTAAAAGCCTGGGTTGGGTGGGTGGGAAGATCCACTGCCACCTTTGCTCTTCTACTGATAAGGCTGACGAAACGTAGGAGGAGGTAGCCAATACTTTTGCTGCTTAGTTGTGACTTGAGTTGAGGAAGAAGAAGTCACGTCTCTGACTCGCTTCTTGGAAGCATCACACTTCAGTTGGGCAGCCTCTTGCTTCAGTGCCATGTTGTAGGACTCATCGTACTTCTAAGGCTCAAAAAGGACGAGAGCTAGTTGGAGATCTTCTCTGAGGCCACCTCTGAACTGATATATCATGCTCTTCTCATCAGGGACATCTTGCTTAGCGAAACGGGCGAGCTTCTGAAACATGATGTTGTGCTGGTAAACAGACAAGGTGCCTTGCTTTAGGTTGCGGAATTCCTCACGCTTGCTCTCAACAACACTCTAAGGAATGTGGTGAGCTTTGAAGTCTTGACGGAATTCATCCCAGGTAATCACACGGCCTCCTCTGGAATCTTTGTACTACTGAAACCATTCTGCAGCTTGGTCTTTCAGTTGGAACGAAGCAAACTTGACAAAGTCCTCAGGCCTGATGTTGCTGCACTCGAAATGCTTGCAGATATCCACGAGCCAATCATCAACGTCTGTTGCCTCAACACAGTTGCTGAAGGTCTTTGGCTGGTTAGCGAAGAACTGGTTGAGTGTAGCAAACTGATTTTGATTGTTGCCTTGGCCATGATTCCCTTGGTTGCGCTCTTGCAAGATTTGCAAAAGCATCTGCGTGTTTGCATTGGTAGCGGCCATCACAGCTTGCCATGCCTCCGGAGGTGGAGGTGGTGGTGGTGGATCAGGATTCGGAGTCGTGCGCGTTGGAGGAGCCATCCTGAAGAGGGTGACATCCATTAGCTTCTTAACAACTGGATAATCAAGCTGAATCAAATGGATCGAAATTGCAACATAAAGTCTTCACATCCGAACAAAATGAACGAATGAATTCCAATTGAAATGGTCACATTTCCATAAATTGAGAAGCCACTTAGATAGAGGTAGAAGAATAAAACAACAAGGTACGTACATGAACAAATACTTGGTAAGGATTACCCAATCACAAACCAAATATCTGCGGAAGAAATACTAGAGCTACATGAATTCCCACCTATGAAACTCCCGAACCTTTCCCGGTTATGCAATCAGGTGTTGGGGATACAGGGGAAGCATAATATCTCACCCAAAGCTAGCAAATCCTACATCCAGCTATATCCATCCTTCAACACATAACCAAGAAACCTTCGGAAATCATTTACCTCAACCTTCGAAAAGCATCCATTATACGAGTTATGGCAATACTCCCGAACTCCCGCCCCAGTACTGGGTGGAGTCGAGGTTATCTCACCAACACCTGCATAAAAGAGATTTTCGATGTCGGCGAAACTCAGGTATTCCAGAATTGCAACAATAAAATTGTGACGACAACACCTCGGAGCTCAACTCCCCGGGACACTGCCACAACCCCTAAATGTCAGGAGGCACCAAGAACAATGTTCTCGTCACAAAACCATCAGCATGATTCCAAGATACCCGTGTGATCCTAAAAAATTTAGTGAAATTTGAGAAGAGAAGAGTCAAAACTCTACGTCAGGATGCCTCACCAGAGCGAAGAAGGGACTGAGGAGTAAAAAGAATTCCTAACTCTCCGATATATATAATCCTAAATGACTCAAAACATTTTTCTAGACTCAACAACGCCAGTGGTTCGATCAAGGAGGGGGATCCTAAGGTCGGGGAAGGCTCTGATACCAACTTTTAATGCCCTTGATGCGGTTATATCTCCCACGGGTCGAAGCACGACTTAGAGGCATAACTGCATTGAAAGCAATGTCGCAACTGAGGTAATCTTCACAACAACCCATGTAATACAATAAGGGAAAAGATACATAGTTGGCTTACACTCGCCACGTCACACAAATAGCATTAATAACATTACAATCATCCAAATACACTCAAGGTCTGACTACGGAACCAAAATGAAGATAAACCCCATATGCATCATAGTCCCTGATCGCCCCAACTGGGCACCACTACTGATCATCTGGGAAAGACACGTAGTATCGTCCTGAGTCCTCATCAAACTCCCACTTGAGCTCAGTTGAATCACCTGGAGCGGCAGCATCGGTCCCTGCATCTGGTTTTGGAAGGGAATCTGTGAGTCACGGGGACTCGGCAATCTCACACCCTCGCGATCAAGACTATTTAAGCTTATAGGTAGGGTAAAAGGTATGAGGTGGAGCTGCAGCAAGCGACTAGCATATTTGGTGGCTAACATATACGCAAAAGAGAGCGAGAAGAGAAGGCAAAGGCATGAGCGACAAACTATGATCAAGAACTGATCCTAGAACAACCTACGTTAAGCATTACTCCAACACCGTGTTCACTTCCCGGACTCCGCCGAGAAGAGACCATCACCGTTACACACGCGGTTGATGCATTTTAATTAAGTTAAGTTTCAGGTTTTCTACAACCGGGCATTAACAAATTCCCATCTGCCCATAACCGCGGGCACGGCTTTCGAAAGTTCAAATCCCTGCAAGGTTGTCCCAACTTAGCCCATCACAAGCTCTCACGGCCAACGAACGATATTCCTTCTCCCAAGACGATCCGATCAGACTCGGAGTCCCGGTTACAAGACATCTTGACAATGGTAAAACAAGTCCAGCAAGACCACCCGATGTGCTGACAAATCCCGATAGGAGCTGCACATATCTCGTTCTCAAAGCACACCGGATAAGCTAAGCGTATGGTTGCCAACGTAACCCAAGTTGCCAAGGGACGGCCCCGCACGGTGCTCTGAGTTGGACCAACACTTAGAGAAGCACTGGCCCGGGGGTTTAAAATAAAGATGACCCTTGAGTCCGCGAAACCCAAGGGAAAAAGAGGCTAGGAGGCGAATGGTAAAACCAAGGTTGGGCCTTGCTGGAGGAGTTTTATTCAAGGCGAACTGTCAAGGGGTTCCCATTATAACCCAACCGTGTAAGGAACGCAAAATCAAGGAACATAACACCGGTATGACGGAAACTAGGGCGGCAAGAGTGGAACAAAACACCAGGCATAAGGCCGAGCCTTCCACCCTTTACCAAGTATATAGGTGCATTAAGATAAACAAGATAATATGATGATATCCCAACAATAAACATGTTCCAACAAGGAACAAACTCCAATCTTCACCTGCAACTAGCAACGCTATAAGCGGGGCTGAGCAAAGCGGTAACATAGCCAAACAACGGTTTGCTAGGACAAGATGGGTTAGAGGTTTGACATGGCAATATGGGAGGCATGATAAGCAAGTGGTAGGTATCGTAGCATAGGCATAGCAAAAGAGCGAGCATCTAGCAAGCAAAGATAGAAGTGATTTCGAGGGTATGGTCATCTTGCCTGCAAAGTTCTCTGAGTTGACTTGATCCTCGTAAGTGTATTCAACGGGCTCCTCGATCACGTACTCGTCTCCCGGCTCTACCCAAAGCAAGACAACAAGCAAAAGGGAACACAATCAACCACGTGCAATGCTCAAACAACATGATGCAAACATGGTATGATATGCGGGATGCGATATGTTATGCATATGCATGATTTGGAAAGGAATGATTGAACCTGGCCTCTACTTGGAAATCCAAGAGTACCACTAGAAAGAGGAGTTGATTTTGGTCGAAATCGATATAAAGATCACCGGAATCGGATGCACGGTTTGGAAATGACAAGCAAAACAAATATGGCACCGGTCTGTGATTAACAGCACGAAGCCTTCTAAATGCATCAAGATAAATAAGCTAATGCACTCAAACATAGCAAAAAATACATGGCAGGGATCCAATCATGATGCTTGACAAAAGATGAACACTGAGCTACGGCTAATTCACTCACTAACAGGTTCAAACAAGCATGGCAAAAGTGCAAAAGATAACAGGTTTCAGACTTGGTGAAATTAATAGCATGTCAGGAATTTAACATCAGGATGCAATGTTTAGAGCACAAACACTACATGCTAAAGGAACATATCATGGAAAAGCAAGGCATGGTATGAAGCTACTCAAAGCATAAAACAAAAGTCCCTTACTGACCATGAGCCAAAAGGGATCATAAAATACAATTGCAACCATGTGAACATAGCAGTTATCGTTAACAGATTCAGAATTAGTGAAAAACTGGAACATGCAAAACAGATATCAAGTAGGCATGTTTACGAGCTCGATGCACTCAGTATGAGGCATTGCATGATAAACTAAGCATACACCCAGCAAGTAGACATGGCATAGAAGCTAAAAATGGCAAGAACAACAACATAGCATGCACGGATCAACAACAACAAGCTCGGCAAAATTGCTAAACATGTTAACAATCTGCCAGGAACATTTTATAGCAAAAGTAGAGCTCGATTGAGTCAAGCTAGATTAATCCATAATTGCAAACAAAGACATGGATGGATAGAGCACAACATTATCTACAAAATATCCTTATTAATCATGCTCAAAAGAGGCACGGATCACTCGGTATCAACATGAACACATGGTATAAAAATAATAACAGGGCAGAGACTTAGAATATGTCTAAGTCCCTGAAATCAGCAACACTGAGTAGGCTACTTTGCATGCTTGTGCTAGTCACCACGAAGATCACAAAAATACATGGCATACACCCCTGTAAAGATGGCATGGCATACTTCAAAACACATGTAGAGCTCAGGATCATATGATGCACACATTAATCATGGCAAAAATGACAAAAGTGCAAATGCTGAAACAGATCTGAAACTATCATCACATATCCCTCTTCCAACAGCATTTCGTGCATCAAGATGAGCTCAAATGGAAATGATGCAATGAGATGAAATGGAGTACTCGACGAGACGAACATTTTGATATGCTACACGCGCGAATCGGTGCCACGATAAGGAAGTTATGATGCTGTGAACAAGTGTGAAAATTAATGAGCGAGAGGGGAAAGTCAACCCTAGTTAGGGTTTACTGTAGCCGCACGGATCCAGATCCGATCGACACCTCGCCGGAAAAACTGTAGCTGCCGGAGTGTCGGGGTTCGCCGGGGTTCGGCCGGAGTAGGAAGGAGAGGCAGTGGAGCTCTCCGGGGACCGGATCCAGCCACGGGGACGCGGGACGGCGAGGTGGGGCAGCAACCCGAGCCTCGGGGCGGGGCGGGCGCGCTTGGCGAGGTGAACAGCGACGAGCCGGTGATGGCGCGCGGCGGCCTGATCAGGGAGGCGGGCAGCACTCGACAAAGAAGAAGCGGGCGCGGGCGTGCGGAGGCGGCAGCCCGGGCGCGCGGTGGAGAGGGCCCGGTGCGGGCCGAGCGGGCCGAACGCGGGAGGCGACTGGCGACGCCGCGTAGCACTCGAGGATTGGCTGCGGTCGCCGGCGCGGGCGTGTCTGGCCGAAACGGACACGTCCGGCGGCGCGGAGGATGGATTTTTAGGGTTTGGGGGGAGAAGACCCGGGATTTGGAAATGGGGGGTCTATTTATAGAGGTAGAGGGAGCTAGGAAGCTCCAAATGAGGTGCGGTTTTCGGCCACTCGATCGTGATCGAACTCTCTAGATGATGGAAGGGTTTAGGTGGGTTTTGGGCCACTTTGGAGGGGTGTTGGGATGCAACACACACGAGGCCTTTTCGGTCCCTCGGTTAACCGTTGGAGTATCAAACGAAGTCCAAATGGCACGAAACTTGACAGGCGGTCTACCGGTAGTAAACCAAGGCCTCTTGGCAAGTATCGGTCCAATCCGAAAATGTTTAACACCCGCACACGAAAAGAGGTAGAAAGGGACACTGGAGGACATAGGAGCGCCGGAATGCAAAACGGACAACGGGGAAAATGCTCGGATGCATGAGACGAACACGTATGCAAATGCAATGCACATGATGACATGATATGAGATGCATGACAAAGAAAAAAACACACGAAGGAAAAAACCCGACAACGAGGAAATATCATAACTTAGTGCCGGAAACGGCAAGAGTTGGGATACAAATAAGGCAAGTTACATCCGAGGTGTTACACTCACGAAGTATTTCTTGGCCTTCTTCAGGAGAAACACACTGCTGAAACGCTCCAGTGATGCTGCGATGGTCCGTCAGAAATCGTCATTGATTTGGACCACCGGGTTATCTGTCGGGCCAGGGTCTCATCCTCTGGCAACTCGCCCCGGGTCATGTAAGCCAAGAACGGTACTGTCCAATCTGGGATGACATGAAGAGCCGCCACCAACTGTGCCTCCGGGTCAGGAACGGCCAAATCTTCCTCTGTAGGTAACTTAACAGATGGGTTATGCAAAACATCCGAAAAGGTGTTAGGTGGCACCGGCTTACGCTGAGATCCCAACCAGCTTAAAGCATCAGTCGCTTCGTTCTTCCTACGGTCAATGTGTTCCACCTGATAACCTTTAAAATGTCCTGCAACAGCATCAACTTCACGGCGATAAGCCGCCATGAGAGGGTCCTTGGAATCCCACTTGCCTGACACCTGTTGAGCCACCAAATCTGAATCGCCAAGACACCGGACCTGGCTCAGGCTCATCTCTTTAGCCATTCAAAGACCATGGAGCAAGGCTTCATACTATGATGCGTTGTTAGTACAAGGAAACATCAATCGCAACACATAACAAAACCTGTCACCTCGAGGGGAAGTTAAAACAAATCCTGCCCCCGAGCCTTCCAGCTGTCTGGACCCATCAAAGTGAATCGTCCAATATGTGTTGTCTGGTTTCTCCTCTGGCATCTGCATCTCTGTCCAGTCATTAATAAATTCAACCAGCGCTTGATATTTGATCGCAGTACGTGGCACATACTTCAACCCATGACACCCAAGTTCAATGGCCCACTTGGCGACTCATCCAGTAGCTTCTCTATTTTGAATGATGTCTCCCAAAGGAGCAGAGCTAACCACAGTGATTGGGTGACCCTAAAGTAATGTTTGAGCTTCCGGCTTGCCATGAACACCCCATAAACGAGCTTCTGCCAATGTGGATATCTTTGCTTAGATTCAATCAATACCTCACTGACATAGTAGACCGGCTGTTGGACCGGATGTTCCTTGCCAGCCTCCTTGCGTTCTACCACAATTGCCACACTAACAGCTCGTGAGTTAGCGGCTACATATAACAATAGCGGCTCTTTCTCAACCGGAGCAGCAAGAACCGGTGGCTCGGCAAGTTGTTTGTTCAGATCCTCAAAGGCAGAATTTGCAGCTTCACTCCAAACAAAGTCATCTGTCTTTTTCATCATATGATACAAAGGCATCGCCTTCTCCCCTAACCGGCTTATGAACCGGCTCAGAGCAGCAACACGACCCGCCAGCCGTTGAACGTCATTGATGCATGCTGGTTTGGCCAGGGATGTGATTGCCTTAATTTTCTCTGGGTTAGGTTCAATACCTCGGTTGGACACCAAAAAACCCAAGAGTTTGCCAGCTGGGACTCCAAAAACACACATGGCCGGGTTAAGCATCATCTTGTAGACCCAGAGGTTATCAAAGGTCTCCTTCAGATCTATTACCAAGGTTTCCTCTTTTCTGGACTTCACCACTATATCATCCACATAAGCATGAACATTACGCCCAATCTGATTGTGAAGGCAATTCTGCACACACCGTTGATAAGTCGCCTGGGCACTCTTAAGCCCAAAAGGCATAGACACATAGTAGAAGGCTCCAAACGGAGTGATGAAAGTTGTCTTCTCCTAGTCCTTGACTGCCATCTTGATCTGATGATAACCTGAATAAGCATCCAGAAAACTCAAACACTCACAACCCGCCGTAGCATCAATGATCTGATCAATATGAGGGAGAGCAAAAGGGTCAGCTGGACAAGCTTTGTTTAAATCGGTGTAATCCACACACATACGCCAGGTGCCATTCTTCTTGAGTACAAGCACCGGGTTAGCCAATCACTCTAGGTGAAAAACTTCCACAATGAACCCGGCCGCCAAGAGCCGGGCCACCTCTTCTCCAATGGCCTTGCGCCTTTCCTTGTTAAACCGTCGGAGAAACTGCCTGACCGGCTTAAACTTCATATCAATATTAAGAGTGTGCTCAGCGAGTTCTCTCGGGACACCCGGCATGTCAAAAGGTTTCCATGCAAAGATGTCCCCGTTCTCACGGATGAACTCGATGAGCGTGCTTTCCTATTTTGGATCCAAGTTGGCATTGATGATGAACTGCTTGGATGAGTCGCCAGGCACAAAATCAATCATTTTGGTGTCATCAGCTGACTTGAATTTCAACACCGGTTCATGCTTCGTTGTTGGCTTCTTTAAGGCGTCATGTCTGCCGGGTCAACATTATCTTTGTAAAACTTTAACTCCTCTGTTGCACAAACAGACTCAGCATAAGCGGCATCTCCTTCTTCACACTCCAGGGCTATTTTCTGGCTTCCATGTACTGTAATGGTGCCTTTATATCCCGGCATCTTGAGCTGCAGATATACATAACATGGCCGAGCCGTGAACTTGGCGTAAGCCGGCCGTCCAAACAAAGCATGATATGGGCTTTTGATCTTAACCACCTCAAAAGTTAACTTCTCAGCCCTAGAATCATATTCATCCCCAAAGGCTACTTCCAGTTCAATCTTTCCAACTGGGTATGCTGACTTGCCAGGCACAACACCGTGAAAAATAGTATTTGATTGCTTAAGACTCTTATCAGTCAATCCCATTCGACGGAACGTCTCATAGTAGAGGATGTTGATGCTACTGCCTCCATCCATGAGCACTTTAGTGAATTTATATCCACCAACCTGAGGTGCCACTACCAAGGCTAAGTGACCCGGATTATCAACCCGGGGAGGATGATCTTCTCTGCTCCACACAATAGGTTGTTGAGACCACCTCAAATAGCATGGAATCGCCAGCTCAACGGCATTGACAGCCCTCTTTTGAAGCTTCTGGTCCCTCTTGCATAAACTAGTGGTAAATACATGGTATTGCCCACTATTCAACTATTTTTGGTTGCTCTGATATCCGGACTGTTGCTGCTGATTACCTTGGCCGGGTTGTGGATTATAACCTCCCTAATTACCCGTATGGCCCTGACCGTGAAAATCGCCTCCACCTGAGCTGGCGCCCGGGCCATGAAAGCCGCCTCCGCCTGAACCGCCTCCAGGCCCGTGACTTCCATCAAACGTGTTTGAATTTTCTAATGCCTTCATGATTGTACAGTCCTTCCACAGATGGGTAGCTGGCTTCTCCTAGGTGTAGTGTCTTGGACAAGGTTCATTCAATAGTTGCTTGAGGGTAGGACCTGACCCGCCTGACCGAGGGGGTTGCCTACCCTTGCGTCGTTGATTGTTGCCCTGTGCATTGG
Organism: Triticum aestivum; assembly: GCF_018294505.1. Lineage (NCBI taxonomy): Eukaryota > Viridiplantae > Streptophyta > Magnoliopsida > Poales > Poaceae > Triticum > Triticum aestivum. Next base: position 177,953,756 of record NC_057806.1, on the reverse strand, counting down.
TGTTAGCCACAAATTCGTCAGCCTTATGTTTATTACCTCCTTGATTTGCCGGGTTATGCTGGTGACCCTTGCCGTTGTCGTTCTTCTTTCCCTTCCCTATTTTTTCTTCATCAGACACGGGGTCCTTGGTACTATCAGAATCAGCATACCTGACCAGAGCCGCCATCAGCTAGCCCATGTCATTGCAGTCACGCTTGAGCCGCCCCAGCTTCTGCTTCAGAGGTTCAAAATGGCAATTTTTCTCCAACATTAAGACTGCCGAGCCAGCATCCATCTTATCAGATGAATGTATTATCTCCTTGACCCGGCGCACCCAATGGATTATGGACTCACCTTCCTCTTGCTTACAATTAGTCAGGTCCAAGATTGACATATGTTGTTTGCATGTGTCTTTGAAGTTCTGAATGAACCGGGCTTTTAATCCCGCCCATGAGCCGATGGAATTGGGGAGAACCGGTGCTCCGGGTGTCGTGATCCGATTTGCCTCCGGTGGGTTACTTGGACCGGCCCCGGGTGTATGGAAAAGGTTCCTAGGATCGAGCGTCAGAGGTAGACGTGACTGAGTTTTCTGATGCCTTCTCCTCATGACCTTGTTTGACGCGTTTACATCCACCGAGAGCCAGAAAGTCTCCGCTTGAAGCTACTAAGCACGAGCGTCCAAAGACACCCGCTCCGCGGTCATCCTAACCTCTTCTGCTGCTAAATTTTCCTTGGCTTGTGCCATCTCTTCGCGTACCCGTGCCACCTCCGCGTCATGATGAACTTTACCCGCCGGCTCCACCACGGCAGTCAATAGAGTTGTCAACTTATCTGTGAGGTCCATTAGTATCTGAGCCGGGTGGCGCGCGGGGTCTCCTGACCCGGCCGCTGCCGACCCGGTGGTTGTTGCTGCTGCAGCCGTGGAGTTCTTCTCGGGCTGAGTGCCTGCCATGAAGACTCCGGCTCAATTCGGCGGCTCAAAGGGGTCCAGAATACTGCTGCCATCGGAACAACCCCCAAGCATGCCATCCTGCAGCTGATACAAAGAATCTGTCTCGTCTATTGATGACGTAGCATCAGAATAGATGGCTGTCTCACTGCCATCCACTGATTTGTCCGAGTATTTACCTCCATGGATGCAACCCACAAAGGCACGTGTTACGGCGGGTCGGGCCCGTGCGGGTCTCGCGCGCTGAGCCGTCTCGATGATGTTGGTGCAGACGTCCGGCTCAGGGCCCGATTCGCCGATCCGGCCGATGAAGACATGAATTCCACCGAAGGGGACCCGGTACCCATACTCAATTGAGCCGGCCTCGGGGCCCCAGCCTTCGTCATCGATGTAGAGCTTGTCGTGACGACTCTTGGTCATTCGACCCACAGCGTATCCCTTGAGCCCTTCGAAGTTTCCCTTCAAGAACTCAAATCCACCATGCGCTAGCCCCACGGTGGGCGCCAACTGTCGTGGAATTGTCACGGCAAATGTCCTAGCAAAAGGACTTAGTCATAGGGCCATCGCAACTAGGAAGCTTAAAGGGGTTAATCGGGACAAAGGACATGAGGGGTTTTATACTAGTTCGGCCCCTTACGATGAAGGTAAAAGCCTACGTCTAGTTGTGTTGGAATTGATGGGGTTTCGATCACCAAGAGGCTAATCCGCCGGCTTGGTTATCGATCTCTTGTTTCTTGACCTAAGCCGCTGACGGGTCATCCTCTTATATACACGGGTTGACGCCTGGTGGCCTACAGAGTCCCGGCCGGCTTATAAAACGTGTCCGGCTCGGTGACTTCTTTTACATGCTTTTCTTTACAAGTCTTTCCTTACAATGGCAGTTTACAATATTGGGCCTTAAGCCGCCTCTGGGCTTAGGCCTCATGTAAGTCTTAATAAAGTATCACCTTGAATGTTATTGGGGCTTCTTTTGTAACCCGCCATTGGGGTTGACCCGGCCCCTCCTGGGCGGGTCATACCTAGTAGCTATATCCCCAACACCTACGATAAGTTCATCAATAAAATCTTCCACATCTCTAGGATGTGGTTCATCGATGCTACCCTCATAAGGTAATTTACAAACCTCCAAAATTCATAAAGTGCCATCTCCTTGTGCTCATCATATAAATAAAATTCTACCGTGGGTGGTGATTTCCTAGCATGAAAGTGAAAATTTTGCACGAAGGTATTAGTGAGTAGGAGGTACTGATCGCACTTATCGTAGAGGAAGTCGGTGATGCCTGCATTCCCAGCCAAATAATAGAAATCCTCATAAATTCCACCTGCCACCAAGAATGCATCACATGGCCATTGATACATCTTCGTCGTATCTATAATTTTTTATTATTCCATGCCAATATTATACAACTTTCATATACTTGTGGAAACTTTTTCTACTATTTTTGGGACTAACATATTGATCCAGAGCCCAGTGTCTGTAACTGTTTGTTGCATGTTTTTTGTTTCGCAGAAAATCCATATCAAACGGAGTCCAAACGGGATAAAAACTTATGGAGATTTTTTTTTGGAATATATGTGGTTTTTGGGAAGAATCAACACGAGACGATGCCCGAGGGAGCCACGAGGCAGGTGGGCGCTCCCCTGGCCCTCGTGGCCACCCTGTAAGGCGGTTGGTGCACTTCTTTCGCTGCAAAAAGGCCAATATCCGGATACAAATCGTGTTAAAATTTCAGCCCAATCGGAGTTACGGATCTCTGGGAATATAAGAAACGGTAAGAGGCCAGAATCAGGAGCGCGGAAACAGAAGGAAACAGAGAGAGAGAGAGAGAGAGAGAGAGAGAGACAGAAAGACAGAGAGTAATCCAATCCCGGAGGGGCTCTCGCCCCTCCGCCGCCATGGAGGCCATGGACCAAAGGGGAAACCCTTCTCCCATCTAGGGAGAAGGTAAAGGAAGAAGAAGAAGGGGGCTCTCTCCCCCTCTCTCTCGGTGGCGCCAGAACACCGCCGGGGCCATCATCGTCACCGCAATCTACACCAACACCTCCGTCATCTTCACCAACATCTTCATCACCTTCCCCCATCTATCTACAGCGGTCCACTCTCCCGCAACCCGCTGTACCCTCTACTTGAACATGGTGCTTTATGCTTCATATTATTATCCAATGAAGTGTTGCCATCCTACGATGTCTGAGTAGATTTTCGTTGTCCTATCGGTAATTGGTGAATTGCTATGATTGGTTTAATTTGCTTGTGGTTATGTTACTTTCCTTTGGTTCCCATCATATGAGCGCGCGTGTGGATCACACCATAGGGTTAGTTGTATGTTGATAGGAATATGTATTGGAGGGCAAGAGTGACAGAAGCTTCAACCTAGCATAGAAATTGATGCATACGGGATTGAAGGGGGACCAATATATCTTAATGCTATGGTTGGGTTTTACCTTAATGAACATTTGTAGTTGCGGATGCTTTCTAATAGTTCCAATCATAAGTGCATAGAATTCCAAGTCAGGGATGACATGCTAGCAGTGGCCTCTCCCACATAAAACTTGCTATCGGTCTAGTAGAGTAGTCAATTGCTTAGGGACAATTTCGCAACTCCTACCACCACTTTTCCACACTCGCTATACTAACTTTATTGCTTCTTTACCTAAAACAGCCCCTAGTTTTTATTTGCGTGCTCTTTATATTCTTGCAAACCTATCCCGTTACACCTACAAAGTACTTCTAGTTTTATACTTGTTCTAGCTAAAGCGAACGTCAAGCGTGCGTAGAGTTGTATCGGTGGTTGATAAAACTTGGGGGAATATTTGTTCTACCTTTAGCTCTCATTGGGTTCGACACTCTTACTTATCGAAAGAGGCTACAATTGATCCCCTATACTTGTGGGTTATCAAGACCTTTTTTCTGGCGCCGTTGCCGGGGAGTTATAGCGTGGGGTGAATATTCTCGTGTGTGCTTGTTTGCTTTATCACTAAGTAGTTTTATATTTTGTGCTCTTGTTTTCTATCTTTAGTTATGGGTAGGAAATGCAAAATACCAAAAAATTAGTGGTACCTTGATAACCCACAAGTATAGGGGATCGCAACAGTTTTCGAGGGTAGAGTATTCAACCCAAATTTATTGATTCGACACAAGGGGAGCCAAAGAATACTCTCAAGTATTAGCAGTTGAGTTGTCAATTCAACCACACCTGGAAACTTAATATCTGCAGCAAAGTATTTAGTAGCAAAGTAATATGATAGTAGTGGTAATGGTAGCAAAAGGTAACAGTAGTAAAAGTAATGTTTTTGGTATTTTGTAGTGATGATAGCAATAGCAACAAGAAAGTAAATAAGCGAAGAACAATATATGAAAAGCTCGTAGGCAATGGATCAGTGATGGAGAATTATGCCAGATGCGGTTCATCATGTAACAGTCATAACCTAGGGTGACACAGAACTAGCTCCAGTTCATTGATATAATGTAGGCATGTATTCTGAATATAGTCATATGTGCTTATGGAAAAGAACTTGCATGACATCTTTTGTCCTACCCTCCCGTGGCAGCGGGGTCCTTACGGAAACTAAGGGATATTAATGCCTCCTTTTAATAGAGAACCAAAACAAAGCATTAACATATAGTGAATACATGAACTCCTCGAACTACGGTCATCACCGGTAAGTATCCCGATTATTTTCACTTCGGGGTTAACGGATCATAACACATAATAGGTGACTATAGACTTGCAAGATAGGATCAAGAACACTCATATATTGATGAAAACATAATAGGTTCAAATCTGAAATCATGGCACTCGGGCCCTAGTGACAAGCATTAAGCATAGCAAAGTCATAGCAACATCAATCTCAGAACATATTGGACACTAGGGATCAAACCCTAACAAAACTAACTTGATTACATGATAGATCCCATCCAACCCATCACTGTCCAGCAAGCCTACGATGGAATTACTCACGCACGGCGGTGAGCATCATGAAATTGCTGATGGAGGATGGTTGATGATGATGATGGCGACGGATCCCCCTCTCTGGAGCCCCGAACGGACTCCAGATCAACCCTCCCAAGAGGTTTTAGGGCTTAGCGGCGGCTCTGTATTGTAAAACATGATGATTTCTTCTCTCTGATTTTTTCTCCCCGAAACACAATATATGGAGTTGGAGTTGGAGTCGAAGAGGCAACAGGGGGGCCCACAAGGTAGGGGGCGCGCCCCCCACCCTCGTGGCAAGGTGGTAGGCCCCCTGTTCTTCATCTTTTGCAGATATTTTTCTTATTTTCTGAAAAGTGGCTCTGTGAAGTTTTAGGTCATTCCGAGAACGTTTGCTCCTGCACATAAATAACACCATGGTAATTCTGCTAAAAACAGCGTCAGTCCGGGTTAGTTCCATTCAAATCATGCAAGTTAGAGTCCAAAACAAGGGCAAAAGTGTTTGGCAAAGTAGATACGTTGGAGACGTATCAACTCCCCCAAGCTTAAACCTTTGCTTGTCCTCAAGCAATTCAGTTGATAAACTGAAAGTGATAAATAAAAACTTTTACAAACTCTGTTTGCTCTTGTTGTTGTAAATATGTAAAGCCAACATTCAAGTTTTCAGCAAAGATTATAACTAACCACATTCACAATAACGCTTAGGTCTCAAGTTTACTCATATCAATGGCATAATCAACTAGCGAGCAATAATAATAAATCTCGGATGACAACACTTTCTCAAAACAATCATAATATGATATAACAAGATGGTATCTCGCTAGCCCTTTATGAGACCGCAAAACATTAATGCAGAGCACCTTTAAAGACCAAGGACTGACTAGACATTGTAATTCATGGTAAAAGAGATCCAGTCAAGTCATACTCAATGTAAACTAACAGTAATGAATGCAAATGACAGCGGTGCTCTCCAACTGGTGCTTTTTAATAAGAGGATGATCACTCAGCATAAAAGTAAATAGATAGGCCCTTCGCAGAGGGAAGTAGGGATTTGTAGAGGTGCCAGAGCTCGGTTTTGAAAATGAGGTGAATAATATTTTGAGCGGTATACTTTCATTGTCAACATAACAACCAAGAGATGGCGATTTCTTCCATGCTACACACATTATAGGCGGTTCCCAAACAAAATGGTAAATTTTATACTCCCCCTTCCACCAACAAGCATCAATCCATGGCTTGCTCGAAACAATGAGTGCCTCCAACTAACAAGAGTCCCAGGGGGAGTTTTGTTTGCAATTATTTTGATTTGGTTTGCATAAAGCATGGGACTGGGCATCCCGGTGACCAGCCATTTATCTCGTGAGTGAGGAGCGGAGTGCACTCCTCTTGAGAATAACCCACCTAACATGGAAGATATGGACATCCCTAGTTGATACATGAGCTATTCGAGCATACAAAACAGGATATTTATTTGAAGGTTTAGAGTTTGGCACATACAAATTTACTTGGAACGGCAGGTAGATACCGTATATAGGTAGGTATAGTGGACTCATGTGGAATAACTTTGGGGTTTAAGGGATTGGATGCACAAGCAGTATTCCCGCTTAGTACAGGTGAAGGCTAGCAAAAGACTGGGAAGCGGCCAGCTAGAGAGCGACAACAGTCAAGAACATGCATTAAATTTAATCAACACCGAATGCAAGCATGAGTAGGATATAATACACCATGAACATAAATATCGTGAAGGCTATGTTGATTTTGTTTCAACTACATGCGTGAACATGCGCCAAGTCAATTCACTTAAATCATTCAGAGGAGGATACCACCCTATCATACCACATCATAACCATTTTAATAGCATGTTGGCACGCAAGGTAAACCATTATAACTCATAGCTAATCAAGCATGGCACAAAAAACTATGATCTCTAGTTGTCATTGCAAACATGTTTATTCATAATAGGCTGAATCAGGAACGATGAACTAATCATATTAACAAAAACAAAAGAGGTCGAGTTCATACTAGCTTTTCTCATCTCAGCCAGTCCATCATATATCATCATAATTGCCTTTCACTTGCACGATCGAACGATGTGAATAATAATAATAGTGCATGTGCATTGGACTAAGCTGGAATCTGCGGGCATTCAATAAACAAGAGAAGACAAGGCAATATGGGCTCTTTTGTCAGATCAACAATAATGCATATAAGAGCCACTTCAACAATTTAATTATGGTCTTCTCCTATCGAGCCCCAAAGAAAAGAAAAGAAATAAAATTATTTACACGGGAAAGCTCCCAACAAGCAAAAGAAGAACAGGAAATATTTTTGGGTTTTCTTTTTAATTACTTCTACAAGCATGGAAAGTAAACTAACTAAAAGCTACAACTAATTTTTTGGTTTTTCTTAAGGTTTATTAAACACACAAGAAGAAAGCATAAAAAAGGAAAGTAAACTAGCCTGGATGATACAATGAAAAGGTATGAGCACCGACATCTAGCAATGAGTGTGTGAACATAAATGTAATGTTGGTGGGAAATATGTACTCCCCCAAGCTTAGGCTTTTGGCCTAAGTTGGTCTATGGCCACGGCTGGCCTAGCAAATATCCATAATAATAGTTGGGTCGTACTGCGATGCAGCGGCTATCGCCTGCTGTGCTGCAGCATGGCGACGAGCGGCCTCCTCTCTCTCCTCTCGTACTCATATGTCTCCTCTCTGGTAATAGTATATCCTCCTCTTGCCTGATAATCAAATAAGGCAGGAGCAGGGAGAGTAATACGGACGGCATGGTGTCTGTCAAAGATTAGTCGATACTGGCGAGGTGATTCGTTCCTCTCGACAAACTTGAGGTGAACCATAGCATTAAAATCTAGATAAGAAGGAGGTAATTCAATATCATATTCGCGTATGGCTATACCAAGAAAATTAGCTATGCGGGTTGCATAAATTCCACCAAAGAAATCTCCATTAAGTCTATTAAGATGCAACCTATGTGCAACAATGGCTCCCAAATTATATGATTTGTCTCCTAGCACAGCACTCCTAAGAATACTAAGATCGAGGACACACATGTGACATGCCTCATCTTTACCATTAATGCATCTACCTATGAAGAGAGCAAAATAATGTATAGCAGGAAAGTGAATGCTCCCTATGGTAGCTTGTGTAATATCTGTAGATTCTCCCACAGTTATTCTAGCAAGAAAATCTCTAAATTCAGATTTGCGAGGATCCCTTATACTACCCCATTGTGGAAGTTTGCAAGCAGTGGTAAAATCCTCTAAGTCCATAGTGTAAGATTTATCATAAAGATCAAACAGGACAGTTGGAGAATTACGGGAAGTTGAAATTCAAACCTCCTCACAAAGGTACTGGTGAGATGGTGATACTGGCTGCACTTCTCTTCCTCGAAGCTCACAAGATCAGTGTTACGCAAATATGCGTTAAATTCTTCCTTAATTCCCGCTCTATCCATAAAGTTCTCAGAAGGCCATTCATAAGGACGCACTGGAGCGTCTCTTGGTGGCTCTTCATCAGCATCATGCATTGCAAGCCTGGGTCCTTGCTTCCTTGAAGAACCACCTTGGAACATTTTCCTAAGCATATTTCTTCCTCTGAAAATTTTTAGTAACTTCAAAATAAAAGTAATCCAAACTCAATGATATTGATAGCAACTACTCCTACAAGTGGCTAGGGCCTATATCATGCATCAAAACTACTTTTGACCATATAAATTTGACATGCAAGCTCAAGAACAGGGTCACCTAAGCAACACAAATTTGCAATGAATAAAGCACTAGAACAAAAACTAATTGGACCAATGGAGGAGTCACATACCAAGAAACAATCTCCCCAAGCAGTTTTGTGAGAGGTGCTTTGAGCAAGGAGATCGAAAATGGCAGCAAGATGAGCTAGAACTCGTGCTTGAGCTGGATATTCGTGTTTGTGGGAGGAAGATGAAGTGTGTGGGTGCAGGAATAAGTGGAGGAGGGCCACCATGGGCCCACGAGGCAGGGGGCGCACCCTAGAGGGGTGGGCGCACCCTCCACCCTCGTGGGCAGGTGGTTGACCCCCCTGGTGTGTTCTCAGTTCCATAAATCCTCAAATATTCTAGAAAAAATCATATTTAAATTCAGGGAATTTGGAGAACTTTTATTTTCGCGGTATTTTTATATTGCATGGATAATCAGATAACAGACAGAAAAATATTTATTTTTATTTTATTTAATATAAATAACAGAAGGTAAAAGTGGGGTACAGAAGGTTGTGCCTTCTAGTTTCATCCATCTCATGATCATCAAAAGGAATCCACTAACAAGGTTGATCAAGTCTTGTTAACAAACTCATTCCGAATAACATGGAACTGAAGAAATTTCGAATAACACTATGTTACCTCAACGGGGATATGCACATCCCCAATAATAAGAATATCATATTTCTTCTTGACAGTAGGAAGAGGAAATTCAAAACCTCCAAATATAATCGATGGAATTTTTCCAATAGAGTTGATACTATGAACTTGAGGTTGTTTCCTCGGAAAGTGTACCGTATGCTCATTGCCATTAACATGAAAAGTGACATTGCCTTTAGTGCAATCAATAACAGCCCCTGCAGTATTCAAAAAGGGTCTTCCAAGAATAATGGACATACTATCGTCCTCGGGAATATCAAGAATAATAAAGTCCGTCAAAATAGTAACGTTTGCAACTACAACAGGCACATCCTCACAAATACCGACAGGTATAGCAGTTGATTTATCAGCCATTTGCAAAGATATTTCAGTAGGTGTCAACTTATTCAAATCAAGTCTACGATATAAAGAGAGAGGCATAACACTAACCTCGGCTCCAAGATCACATAAAGCAGTTTTAACATAGTTTCTTTTAATGGAGCATGGTATAGTTGGTACTCCTGGATCTCCAAGTTTCTTTGGTATTCCACCCTTAAAAGTATAATTAGCAAGCATGGTGGAAATTTCAGCTTCTGGTATCTTTCTTCTATTTGTAATAATATCTTTCATATACTTAGCATAAGGATTGGTTTTAAGCATATCAGTTAATCGCATATGCAAAAAGATAGGTCTAATCATTTCAGCAAAGCGCTCAAAATCCTCATCATCCTTTTTCTTGGATGGTTTGGGAGGAAAAGGCATGGGTTTCTGAACCCATGGTTCTCTTTTTTTACCATGTTTCCTAGCAACAAAGTCTTTTTTATCATCACGCTGATTCTTTGATTGTGGGTTATCAAGATCAACAACAGGTTCAATTTCTATGTCATTATCATTACTAGGTTGAGCATCATTATGAACATTATTATTAACATTATCATTAGTTTCAGGTTCATTACCAGATTGAGTTTTAGCATCAGAAATAGAAATATCATCTGGATTCTCAGGTGTTTCAACAATAGGATTACTAGAAGCATGCAAAGTCCTATCATTTTTCTTTTTCTTATTTTTAGAAGAACTAGGTGCATCTATATTATTTCTCTGAGAATCTTGCTCAGTTCTCTTAGGATGGCCTTTAGGATACAAAGGTTCCTGAGTCATTCTACCAGTTCTAGTAGCCACTCTAACAGCATTATCATTATCTTTACTATTCAATTCATTGAGCAAATCATTTTGAGCTTTAAGTACTTGTTCTACTTGAGTGGTAACCATAGAAGCATGTTTACTAATAAGTTTAAGTTCACCTTTAACATTAGCCATATAATCACCCAAGTGTTCAAGCATATTTGAATTGTATTTCAATTTTCTACCAAAATAAGCATTAAAATCTTCTTGCTTGGCCGTAAATTTATCAAACTCATCTAAGCATGGGCTAGCAAATTTAGTAAATGGGATTTCAGCTTTATCATATCTATAGAGAGAATTTACCTTTACTACTTGTGTCGGGTTATCAAGACCATGAGTTTCTTCAATAGGCGGTAAATTAAGACCATGTATTTCTTCAATAGGAGGTAAATTCTTAACATCTTTAGCTTTAATACCTTTTTCTTTCATAGATTTCTTTGCCTCTTGTATATCTTCAGGACTGAGAAATAGAATACCCCTCTTCTTCGGAGTTGGTTTAGGAATTGGCTCGGGAATTGGCTCCGGAGGTGTCCAATTATTTTCATTTTTCAACATATTATTCAATAGGATTTCAGCTTCATTCGGTGTTCTTTCCCTGAAAATAGAACCAGCACAACTATCCAGGTAATCTCTGGAGGCATCGGTTAGTCCATTATAAAAGATATCAAGTATTTCATTTTTCTTAAGAGGATGATCAGGCAAAGCATTAAGTAATTGGGGAAGCCTCCCCCAAGCTTGTGGGAGACTCTCTTCTTCAATTTGCACAAAATTATATATATCCCTTAAAGCAGCTTGTTTCTTATGAGCAGGGAAATATTTAGCAGAGAAGTAATAAATCATATCCTCAGGACTATGCACACAACCAGGATCAAGAGAATTAAACCATATCTTAGCATCACCTTTAATGAGAACGGAAATATTTTAAGGATATAAAAGTAACGAGTTCTCTCATCTTTAGTGAACAGGGTGGCTATATCATTCAATTTAGTAAGATGTGCCACAACAGTTTCAGATTCATAACCATGAAAAGGATCAGATTCAACCAAAGTAATTATATCAGGATCAATAGAGAATTCATAATCCTTATCAGTAACAAAGATAGGTGAAGTAGCAGAAGCAGGGTCAGGTTTTATTCTAGCATTTAAAGATTGCTTACTCCATTTAGCTAATAATCTTTTGAGTTCAGTTCTATTTTGGCACGCTGAAATAGCTAAGGAAGCTTCTTGATCAAAGACATAACCCTTAGGAATAACAAGTGATTCTTCATCATCACTTTCATCAGTATCATCAGATTCAATATTTTCTATTTCTCTAGCCCTAGCAAGTTGTTCATCAAGAAAATCACTAAGTGGCATAGTAGTATCAGGCATAGAGGTAGTTTCATCATAAGTATCATGCATAGCAGAAGTGGCATCACCAATAACATGCGACATATCAGAACGAATAGCAGAAGCAGGTGTAGGTGTCACAAACTTACTCATAATAGAAGGCGAATCAAGTGCAGAGCTAGATGGCAGTTCCTTACCTCCCATCGTAGTTGAGGGATAGATCTTGGTTTTTGGATCTCTCAAGTTCTTCATAATGATAAGCAGATATATATATCCCAAGTGACTCAAAGAATAGAGCTATGCTGCCCGGCAACGGCACCAGAAAATAGTCTTGATAACCCACAAGTATAGGGGATCGCAACAGTTTTCGAGGGTAGAGTATTCAACCCAAATTTATTGATTCGACACAAGGGGAGCCAAAGAATACTCTCAAGTATTAGCAGCTGAGTTGTCAATTCAAACACACCTGGAAACTTAATATCTGCAGCAAAGTATTTAGTAGCAAAGTAATATGATAGTAGTGGTAACGGTAGCAAAAGGTAACAGTAGTAAAAGTAATGTTTTTGGTATTTTGTAGTGATGATAGCAATAGCAACAGGAAAGTAAATAAGCGAAGAACGATATATGAAAAGCTCGTGGGCAATGGATCAGTGATGGAGAATTATGCCGGATGCGGTTCATCATGTAATAGTCATAACCTAGGGTGACGCAGAACTAGCTCCAGTTCATTGATATAATGTAGGCATGTATTCCGAATATAGTCATACGTGCTTATGGAAAAGAACTTGCATGACATCTTTTGTCCTACCCTCCCGTGGCAGTGGGGTCCTTATGGAAACTAAGGGATATTAAGGCATCCTTTTAATAGAGAACCGGAACAAAGCATTAACATATAGTGAATACATGAACTCCTCAAACTACGGTCATCACCGGTAAGTATCTCGATTATTGTCACTTCGGGGTTAACGGATCATAACACATAATAGGTGACTATAGACTTGCAAGATAGGATCAAGAACACTCATATATTGATGAAAACATAATAGGTTCAGATCTGAAATCATGGCACTCGGGCCCTAGTGACAAGCATTAAGCATAGCAAAGTCATAGCAACATCAATCTCAGAACATAGTGGACACTAGGGATCAAACCCTAACAAAACTAACTCGATTACATGATAGATCCCATCCAACCCATCACCGTCCAGCAAGCCTACGATGGAATTACTCACGCACGGCGGTGAGCATCATGAAATTGGTGATGGAGGATGGTTGATGATGGCGACGGATTCCCATCTCCGGAGCCCCGAACGGACTCCAGATCAACCCTCCCGATAGGTTTTAGGGCTTGGCGGTGGCTCCGTATCGTAAAACGCAATGATTTCTTCTCTCTGATTTTTTTTCTTCCCGAAAAACAATATATGGAGTTGGAGTTGGAGAGGCAACAGGGGGCCCACGAGGTAGGGGGCACGCCCCCCACCCTCGTGGCAAGGTGGTGGGCCCCCTGGCCTTCATCTTTTGCAGGTATTTTTCTTACTTTCTGAAAAGTGGCTCCGTGTAGTTTCAGGTCATTCCGAGAACGTTTGCTCCTGCACATAAATAACACCATGGTAATTCTGCTGAAAACAGCATCAGTCCGGGTTAGTTCCATTCAAATCATGCAAGTTAGAGTCCAAAACAAGGGAAAAAGTGTTTGGAAAAGTAGATACGTTGGAGACGTATCATACCTACTGAACCAATGGTTGAAGAACCACTCAAAATCTATCACACTACTGAAGCTTTTTACTTGGATCATCTTTGATCCCTATGTGCTCGGGCTGAAACCCCAACTAGCTTAGTTGAGGGCAAACTTTACAGGAGCATGCTTGTTATGTGCGACACCGCATATCTGAAAAAGGGAAACTTTTACTGGATCAAATTCATCATTTGCAGTGCTATGCTTGGAGTTTATGTGAAATATATGGTTGTACTTGTTGTTCTAAAGACCCTAAGAAACACCTTCCTTACCAATGTGGGTTTAGTGATAATGGAATCGTATCTTCGTATACTAAGGGTGTTTATAATTACTATGATGTTCAACAAATTGAAGAATTTGTTGCTTTTACGGGTACTTGTGAAATTGCTTCTCTTATTGAAGAGTGTGATACTACTCTCTATAAATCTAAAAATTTGTCCATACTTAAATATTGCTATGATAATTATGCTTCTAATCCATATATTAAACCATATATTGAGGACTCCTCCGCTGTCCAAGAAGAGACTAATATTTTGCAGGAGTCTATGGAAGAAGAAATTAATGACATTGTGAGCTCATTGGATGAAAAAGATGAGGAGGAGAGCGAAGAACAAAAGGAGGAAGAGCGGATTGATCACCCGTTCCCACCATCTAATGAGAGTAACTCTTTATCCATACATTGTTTAATTTCCCTTTGAATTTACCGAAGGATGAATGCTATGATGATTGTTATGATCCCGTTAGCTCTTTTGAAATGTCCCTTTTTGATGATGCTTGTTATGCTTGTTGCCAAGATGCCAATATGAATTATGCTTATGGAGATGAACTTGTTATAGTTCCTTATGTTAAACATGAAATTGTTGCTATTGCACCCACGCAGGATAGTCCTATTATCTTTTTGAATTCTCCCGACTACACTATATCGGAGTAGTTTGCCCTTATTAAGGATTATATTGATGGATTGCGTTTTACTACTACACATGATGATTTTGATAGATATAATATGCATGTGCTTTCTGCTCCTACTTGCAATTATTATGAGAGATGAACTACATCTCCTCCTCTCCATGTTTCCAATATGATAAAATTGCAAGAAACTGCTTATACTATGCATTGGCCTTTACTATGTGTGCATGAATTGTTCTTTTATGACATGCCGATGCATAGGAAGAGAGTTAGACTTCGTTTTTCCATGATATATGTTACTTTGTTCTCACTACTAAATCAAAAATCATTGTTAATTAAAATTGGCTTTGATATACCTTGGGATCCAGGTGGATCAATTACTTGAGCACTATATGCCTCGCTTAATGGCTTTAAAGAAAGCGCTGCCAGGGAGACAACCCGGAAGTTTTAGAGAGTCATTTATTTCTGTTGTGTGCTTTTATGAAGTTTAAAAACAAAAATAATGTGCCAAGATTTTCCTTTAGGATGTTTACATTTCTTGTTGGTTTGTGCGGTGCAAAACAGAAACTTTGGCTGAAGTGCGCTATTTTAATATATATTTTACTGCAACGTCAAACAGTTCTGAAACTTTTTGCACTGTCTTTCTATACAAATTGTTTATTTTTCCCAATTTTTTCAGAATTTTTGGAGTTCCAGAAGTATGGTGAATGTTCAGATTACTACAGACTGTCCTGTTTAAGACAGATTCTGTTTTTGATGCATAGTTTGCTTGTTTTGATGAAACTATCGATTTCTATCAGTGGGTTAAGCCATGGAAAAGTTATATTACAGTAGCTACAATGCAAAAACAAAATATGAATTGGTTTGCAACAATACTAAGAGTAGTGATTTGCTTTATTATACTAACGGATCTTACCGAGCTTTCTGTTGAGTTTTGTGTGGATGAAGTGATCAAAGATCGAGGAGGTCTCGGTATGAGGAGAAGGAGGAGAGGAAAGAGCTCAATCTTGGGGATGCCCAAGGCATCCCAAGTAAATATTTAAGGAGACTCAAGCGTCTAAGCTTGGGGATGCCCCGGAAGGCATCCCATCTCCCATCTCGGAGGGGCTCTCGCCCCTCCGCCACCATGGAGGCCATGGACCAGAGGGGAAACCCTTCTACCATCTAGGGAGAAGGTCAAGGAAGAAGAAGAAGAAGAAGAAGAAGAAGGGGGCCTCTCTCCCCCTCTCTCTCGGTGGCGCCGGAACGCCGTCGGGGCCATCATCGTCACCACAGTCTACACCAACACCTCCGTCATATTCACCAACATCTTCATCACCT
This sequence comes from Triticum aestivum, assembly GCF_018294505.1. Lineage (NCBI taxonomy): Eukaryota > Viridiplantae > Streptophyta > Magnoliopsida > Poales > Poaceae > Triticum > Triticum aestivum. The sequence goes on along the minus strand of NC_057806.1, from coordinate 177,938,038 downwards.
TCCCCCATCTATCTATAGTGGTCCACTCTCCCGCAACCCGTTGTACCCTCTACTTGAACATGGTGCTTTATGATTCATATTATTATCCAATGATGTGTTGACGTCCTATGATGTCTGAGTAGATTTTCGTTGTCCTATCGGTAATTGGTGAATTGCTATGATTGGTTTAATTTTCTTGTGGTTATGTTGTTGTCCTTTGGTGCCCATCATATGAGCGTGCGCGTGGATCACACCATAGGGTTAGTTGTATGTTGATAGGACTATGTATTGGAGGGCAAGAGTGACGGAAGCTTCAACCTAGCATAGAAATTGATGCATACGGGATTGAAGGGGGGCCAATATATCTTAATGCTATGGTTGGGTTTTACCTTAATGAACATTAGTAGTTGTGGATGCTTGCTAATAGTTCCAATCATAAGTGCATAGAATTCCAAGTCAGGGATGACATGCTAGCAGTGGCCTCTCCCACATAAAACTTGTTATCGGTCTAGTAGAGTAGTCAATTGCTTAGGGACAATTTTGCAACTCCTACCACCACTTTTCCACACTCGCTATACTAACTTTATTGCTTCTTTACCTAAAACAGCCCCTAGTTTTTATTTGCGTGCTCTTTATATTCTTGCAAACCTATCCCTTACACCTACAAAGTACTGCTAGTTTTATACTTGTTTTAGGTAAAGCGAACATCAAGCGTGCGTAGAGTTGTATCGGTGGTCGATAAAATTTGGGGGAATATTTTTTCTACCTTTAGCTCCTCGTTGGGTTCGACACTCTTACTTATCGAAAGAGGCTACAATTGATCCCCTATACTTGTGGGTTATCAGCCATTCATGCGGCTGGACCTCCGTGGTGTGAGGAAGTTGTACTTGGGCTTCTTGGTCTCCTCATTTTCATTTTCCTTCGGACCCTGGCTCGAAGAGCCTCTTAACAATCTCCTCATCATTTTATTCCTCTGAAAAATTCTAAAAAATTTAGTGACTCGAAATAAAAGTGAAACCAAACTCAACAAAATTAATAACAACTACTCCTACAAGTGTCTAGAGGCTATATCATGCATCAAAACCACTTTGGACCATATAAATTTGACATGCAAGCTCAAGAACAAGGTCACCACTATAGCAAAATTTTGCAATAAATAAAGTACTAGAACAAAAACTAATTGGACCATTGGAGAAGTCACATACCGAAGAACAATCCCCCAAAACATCTTTGCAAATGGAGCTTTGCACAAGGAGATCGAAAATGGCAGCAAGATGAGCAAGAACACGGGTTTGAGCTACGGGATAATTTTTTCTGGAGGAAGACGAAGTGGATGGGTGCTGGAATAAGTGAGGGGGACCTATGTGGGACCCACGAGGCAGGGGATGCACCCAGGGGGTAGGGCGCGCCCTCCACCCTTGTGGTCCACTAGTGCAGCCCCCTGGTGCATTCTCTGATGTGGAGCATCCTACGATCATCCCCATGTACACTGTGTCTACTTTCCAAGCCCCAAGAGGACATAAGACGAGGCCTCAACTGTACGCCATTGGACACAAGGTGAACTTGCTCCTCTCCGAACCTTCACTTTCCACGTGTGAGACATGGCTACTACCTCAAATCTATATGCTATGCATGACCAGGAACCAAGAGGGAGACCATGGAATAGCTAGGAGCATTGGACGAGAAGGCGAGGACACCAAGCGCGAGGAACAAGAGGAAGAGCTGCAAATGAAGCTCCAACGAGCGGACGTCCGGCCACAATGGATGACCGGCCACACCTCCCAGCGAGCAGACGTCCAGCCCCCACCGGACAACCGGCACATCTACACCCGAGCCAAATCAGTGGACAATCGGCGACCGGACGACCGCCAGCTACTGGATGTCCGGTGCCACCTCAACCGAGCCAAAAGTGAGCGGAAGTCTGGCGACTAAGCTACCAGACGCCCGGAAGCCCACGAGCCACCGGACAACCGGTCCCCAGCGGACGTTCGGTACCTGTTTGTGCATAGTAACGGGCCCAAGGCCCATGTATCCCTCTCCCACTTACCCCTTCGTGGACCTAGACTATATATACTCCTCCACCTCCTCCTAGTTAGGGTCAGCGTTGTGATAGCTCATATTAGAGATAGAGCCTCGTTCATCCACATCGGATTCTCTCCTCGAGAGAGACCGTGGCCCCTCTACGAAGAAGATCCCCTTGGATTCAAGACCCCCTTTCGGGTGGCCCCATCAAGACCTCCTTTTGAGAAGAACCGGTTACCGTGTATCATCCCTTGTTGATCGTGGATCATGTATCTCCCTTTGTGTTCATGGATCTAGCACATGTGTGATCATACTTGTTGGTTTGAGTATTTCTCTTGTGTTCCCCTTTGTGATTTCCCCTCGTGTTTCCCCTCGTGTTCTTCGTGTTCTTCGCGTGATCCGCTCCTTTCGTGAAAGATCGGCCATCTAGGGTTCCACCCTACATCATTCTCGGTTCTAGAAATTCTAGATATTCTATAAAAAAATCATACTAATTTTTTAGGGCATTCGGAGAACTTCTATTTTCGGGACATTTTTTTATTGCACGAATAATTCAGAAAACAAACAGATAATACTATTTTTGCTTCATTTATTCTAGATAACAGAATGTAAAAGGTGGGTATAGAAAGTTGTGCTTTCTAAATTCATCCATCTCATGCTCATCAAAAGGAATCCATTAACAAGGTTGATCAAGTCTTATTAACAAACTTCTTCCGAATGACATGAAACCGGAGAACTTTCGAATAACACTAGGTTACCTCAACGGGGATATGCATGTCCCCAACAATAAGAATATCATATTTCTTTTTGACAGTAGGAATAGGGAATTCAAAACCTCCAATAGTGATAGTTGAAATTTTTCCAATAGAATTGATACTATGAACTGGAGGTTGTTTCTTCGGAAAGTGTACCATATGCTCATTACCATTAACATGAAAAGTGACATTGCCTTTGTTGCAATCAATAACAGCCCCTACAGTATTCAAAAAGGGTCTACCAAGGATGATCGACATACTGTCATCCTTGAGAATATCAAGAATAAAAAAGCCTGTTAAGATAGTAACATTTGCAACCACAACATGCACATCCTCACAAATACCGATGGGTATAGCAGTTGATTTATCAGTCATTTGCAAAGAAATTTTAGTAGGTGTCAACTTATTCAATTCAAGTCTACGATATAAAGAGAAAGGCATAACACTAACACCGGCTCCAAGATCACATAAAGCGGTTTTAACATAGTTTCTTTTAATGGAGCATGGTATAGTTGGTACTCCTGGATCTCCAAGTTTCTTTGGTATTCCACCCTTAAAATTATAATTAGCAATCATGGTGGAAATTTCAGCTTATGATATCTTTCTTTTATTTGTAACAATATCTTTCATGTACTTATCATAAGGAGACATTTTTAGCATATCAATCAAACGCGTACGCAAAAAGATAGGTCTAATCATTTCAGCAAAGCGCTCAAAATCCTCATCATCCTTTTTCTTGGATGGTTTAGGAGGAAAGGGCATGGGTTTCTGAACCCATGGTTCTCTTTCTTTACCATGTTTCCTAGCAATAAAGTATCTCTTATCATAACGTTGATTCTTTGATTGTGGCTTATCAAGATCAACAGCAGGTTCAATCTCCACATCATTATCATTACTAGGTTGAGCATCAACATGAACATCATCACTAACATTATCACTAGGTTCATGTTCATCACTAGATTGGTCTCAACATCAGAAATAGAAATATCATTAGGATTCTCGGGTGTGTCAATAACAAGTTCACTAGAATCATGCAAAGTCCTACCAATTTTCTTTTTCTTTTTATTACTATGACTAGGTGCATCAGTATTAATTCTCTAAGAATCTCACTCAACTCTTTTAGGATGGCCCTCGGGATACAGATGTTCCTGGGTCATTTTACCACCTCTAGTCATAACCCTAACAGCATTATCATTGTCTTATTATTCAACTCATTAAGAAAATCATCATGTGCCCTAAGTACTTGTTCTACTTGATTTCTAACCATGGAAGCATGCTTACTAATAAGCTTAAGATCATTAACAGTTCTACTCATATAATCACCCAAGTAGTCAAGCATGTGAGCATTGCGTTTCAATTGTCTACTAACATAAGCATTGAAATTTTCTTGTTTAACAATAAAATTATCAAACTCATCCAAGCATTGACTAGCAGACTTATTATGAGGAATATCACCTTCATCAAATCTATATAGAGAGTTTACCTCTACTACCTGTGTCGGGTTATCAAGACCATGTATTTCTTCAATAGGTGGTAAATTCTTAACATCTTCAACTTTAATACCTTTTTCTTTCATAGATTTCTTTCCCTCTTGCATATCTTCAGGGCTGAGAAATAGAATACCTCTTTTATTTGGAGTTGGCTTAGGAGTTGGTTCAGGAAGTGTCCAATCATTATCATTGCTCAATATATTATTTGATAGAAATTCAGCTTGCTCAACAGTTTGTTCCCTGAAAACACAACCAGCACAACTATCTAGGTGGTCCCTAAAAGCATCGGTTAGTCCATTATAAAAGATATCAAGTATTTCATTTTTCTTGAGAGGATGATCAGGGAAAGCATTAATTAATTGAAGAATCCTCCCCCAAGCTTGTGGGAGACTCTCTTCTTCAATTTGCACAAAGTTAAATATTTCCTTTAAAGCAGCTTGTTTCTTATGAGCTGGGAAATATTTTTCAGAGAAGTAATAAATCATATCCTGAGGACTACGCACACAACCAGGAGCAAGAGAATTAAACCATAACTTAGCATCACCCTTTAACGAGAAAGGAAACAATTTAAGAATATAGTAATTACGAATTTTTTCCTCATGAGCAAATAGGGTAGCTATATCATTCAATTTAGTAAGATGTGCCACAATAGTTTCAGATTAATAACCATAGAAAGGATCAGATTCAACCAAAGTAATTAACTAGGGATCGACAGAGAATTCATAATCCTTATCAGTAACAAAGATAGGTGAAGTAGCTAACTTAGGCTCATAATGCATTCTAGCATTCAAAGATTTTTCTTTCAACTTAGCTAATAGTTTGTTAAGATCCTCTCAATCATTGCAAGCAAAAAAGTCTCTAGCAGTTTCTTCATCCATTATATAACCCTCGGGTACAATAGGAAGTTCATATCTAGGAGAGCTAGTCTTATCATGTGTTTCAAAGTTTTCAGTTTCAATAATTTCATTAGTTTCAGAAATATCATCATCCTCAGCATAATCAATAGTTCTAAATCTAGCAAGATGTTCATCAAGTAATTCACCCAGTGGCACCGTTTTATCAAGCAAAGTAGTAGCATCATAAGCATCATTCATAGTAGAAGTAGCATCATCAATAACATGCGACATATCAGAATCAATAGCACGTGTAGGTGTTGCAAGCTTACTCAAAACGGAAGGTGAATCAAGTGCAGAGCTAGATGGCAGTTCCTTACCTCCCCTCGTAGTAGAGGGATAGATCTTGGTTCTAGTATCTTTCAAATTCTTCATGGTGATCAACAGATATAAATCCCAAGTGACTCAGAGAATAGAGCTATGCTCCCCGGCAACGGCGCCAGAAAAAAGTCTTGATAACCCACAAGTATAGGGGATAGCAATAGTTTTTGAGGGTAGAGTATTCAACCCAAATCTATTGATTCGACACAAGGGGAGCCAAAGAATATTCTCAAGTATTAGCAGCTGAGTTGTCAATTCAACCACACCTAAAAGACTTAATATCTGCAGCAAAATATTTAGTAGCAAACTAGTATGGAAGTAACGGTAACGGTGGAAAAAGTAACAGTAGCAGTTTTGTAGAAATTGTAACAGTGGCAACGGAAAAGTAACTTAGCAAAGATCAATATGAAACAAAATCGTAGGCAATGGGTCAACGATGGATAATTATGTCGGATGGCATTCATCATGCAACAGTTATAACCTAGGGTGACACGGAACTAGCTCCAATTCATCAATGTAATGTAGGCATGTATTCTGAATATAATCATACGTGCTTATGGAAAATAACTTGCATGAAATCTTTTGTCCTACCCTTCCGTGGTAGAGGGGTCCTAATGGAAACTAAGGGAAATTAAGGCCTCCTTTTAATAGAGAACCGGACCAAAGCATTAGCACTTAGTGAATACATGAACTCCTCAAACTACGATCATCACAGGGAAGTGTCCCGACTATTGTCACTCTAGGGTTGCCAGATCATAACGTGTAGTAGGTGACTATAACTTGCAAGATAGCATCAAGAACACAAATATACTCATGAGAACATAATAGGTTCAAATTTTAAATGATGGCACTCGGGCCCTAGTGACAAGCATTAAGCATAGCAAACTCATAACAACACCAATCTCAGAACATAATGGATACTAGGGATCAAACCCTAACAAAACTAACTCAATTACATGGTAAATCTCATACAACCCATCACCGTCCAGCAAGCCTATGGTGGAATTACTCACACACGGCGGTGACCATCATGAAATTGGTGATGGATGATGGTTGATGATGATGATGGTGACGATTTCCCCTCTCCGGAGCCCCTAACGGACTCCAGATCTGTCCTCCCAAGGAAGAACAGGAGGTGGTGGCAGCTCCGTATCGTAAAACGCGATGAATCCTTCTCTCTGATTTTTTTTCTCCCCAAACGTGAATATATGAGTTGGAGTCGAGGTCGGTGGAGGTCCAGGGGACCCACAAGGCAGGGGTGCACCCTAGGGGGTGGGCACGCCCTCCACCCTTGTGGACAGCAGGTAGGTCCCCCTCAGTTGATTCTTTCGCCAATATTTTTTATTTATTCCAAAAAATATTCTCTGTGAAGTTTCAGGTCATTCCAAGAACTTTTATTTCTACATAAAAATAACACCATGGCAATTCTGCTAAAAACAGCGTCAGTCCAGGTTAGTTCCATTCAAATCATGCAAATTAGAGTCCAAAACAAGGGCAAAAGAGTTTGGAAAAGTAGATACGATGGAGACGTATCAGCCGCCCACTGCACCATCCCATATAATGTGTCCATGGCCAGAATAAAGAGCACAGGAGACAGCGGGTCACCCTGCCGGACGCCCTGGCCTAGGGAATAAGGCAGAGATAGTTCCCCATTGATGAGGACGAAGGTGGTAGCCGTGCTCAATAAGCCACAAATCCACGAGCACCATCGATCGCCGAAGCCTCTGGCCCGAAGCACCTCTAGCAGAAAACTCCATGAGAGTGTGTCAAAAGCCTTCAGTATATCAATTTTCATCATGACAGCCTGCTTCTTTTTCTGATGAACTGCCCTTGCTACATTGCGCACGAACTTAAAATTCTCATGTATGCTCCTCCTTGAAACAAAAGCGCTCTGGGCCTGGGATATCAGTGAAGGCAGGGGCGCAGCCAACCTGGTGGCCAAAGTCTTGGCAAGAAAATTGGCCGCCCCATGAATCAGATTAATTGGTATGAAATCACTTAGTTGCAAGGGGTCTTCTTTCTTGGGGAGGAGGGTGAGGATGGAGGAATTGAGAGCACCAAAAGAGTAAAAACGCCCTACAAATGGCATCTTCATAACATCCATGAAATCCTTGGCAATTATCTCCCAACATGTCCTGGAAAAAAGACTAGAAAACCCGTCTAGCCCAGGTGCGCGATCGATCGGCATGTCCCAGATAACTTGCTTAATTTCCTCCTCAGTAAATGGCACCTCCAGCCCATGGGCCACTTCTGGCGACAAACGGCTTAAGCCCAGGGCATCCAGACGAGGGAATAGCCCCGCGTAGCAGTGGATCCCATCAGATTAGAGAAAAAAATCTCGTACCATGTTAAGCTTCTCCTCCATATCTGTCGCTGTGCGACTCCCATCTTTCAGGTAAGGGACCAGGTGTTTGCGACGTCGTCCATTAGCCTTCAGATGAAAGTATTTGGAGTTTGCATCCCCCTCCGGCAGATCACGGACCCGGGCACGCTGCCGCAACCTGACTCTTTCTAGAGCAGCCAAAGCCAGACACTTTCCTTTTAAGAATGCCTTTAACCTTCTTTCCTCCAACGAGGGGGCTCGTGCCTCTTGTGTCGTGTCCAGCGGAGAATAACATCGTTGGCAATCTGAAACTGCATTTCCAAGGTGCTCTGCTTCTTCTGGCCCCAGTTGCGAAGGGCTTTGGTTGTGCGTTGTAACTTAATGGAGAAAATCTTCGCGAGTCAGTGACCGCAGATGAATTTATCTTGTGTTAGGTTTGACTCACCACTTGGACAAGATTTTATTGTCCATTATTTCTTTCTTCCACCCACTGACATGTGGGACCTACATGGGGTAGGAAGAGATCGTGGGGTATTTCATTCTTCCATCTACTACTACCAGGACCCACGTGAGGTAGACTATTTGATCGATAAACATAGATAAAATACATAGCTATATAGTGAGTCGGCGACCATATGATCACCAAAACGTATACATAATGACCATATTGACCGAGAGTGCTCTTTTGAGCTCGAGCTCACATGCACCCTTTGCTACAGTAAATTCAAAAAATTATTTAAAAAGTTTAAAATTATGAAATTTCTTGCCAACAAACATTGATGTGTTTTTCACATGCGTGCAAAATTTCGTGACAAAATGACATTTATGCAGGTCACGGCAAAAAAATTGATGCTCCAAAATGCTTCCAAAAACTTTTTTTGGAGCATGATTTTGTTTTTTTGCCGAGACCTCCACAAATGTCATTTCATCCTAGAAATTGGCAGGCATGTGAAACACACATCAAAGTTTGTTGCCAAAGTAATTCACATTTTTTTTGAATTTTTTAAATACTTTTTCTGATTTTACTGTAGCAAAGGGTGCATGTAAGATCGAGCTCACATACAACATGTCTTGACGGTATTCTTAAGTACAATGACCAAAATGAACATGCAAGACATGTACAGTGACCACCAATGCATTTTACTCTTATGAAAACTATGAATCAAAACTCCACATCTAGACGTGTACCTTATAATAGATTTTATTGTCCGTTGTTTCTTTCTTCCACTTCGATGTGATCCACGTGGTATAAGAAGAGAACAGAAGGTAGATTGTTTGACTGGTCAACATAGATAAAATACAGAGCTATACGGTGAGTCAGTGACCATATAATCATGAAAAGTTATACATAATGATCATAGTCTATATTCTCAAGTGCAATGACCAAAGTAAACGAGCGAAACAAGTATAATGATTATCAATGCATTTTACTTTTATGACAATTAGGAACAAAAACTTCACATCTAGACGCGCGCCCTGAAATATCACCCCTGCAAATACACGAGAGAAGCAGACGACAAGGGACGTCCATTGATCTAGTACCTGGCTTCTGATGGTTAGAGAAGAGAAGAATACTTCGATGCATTTGGACCATTTGTTATGTATAAATTTAAGTTGCATATGTCGTGGATTTGAATTGATGTTGTGTTATGTGTGTTTGAAACAATATGATTTGAATTATTATGATGATAAAATGCATGCGTATGAAGAACATTTTTTAACACAGTACGATCGAAATCACTTACATACATGAGCATACATTCACCTCTGAACGCATGAACGCATATCCTGACCCTATCAGCACCTTCGAAAGGCTGAGTGACATAGCATATTAACATCGATTGATGAAGTCATCATACGCGCCTCGTAACCGATGGGAATATCTCCTCCCACTCAACGAATATCACCGAAAAGTTCGAAATAAGTCCAGAAAAATACGAGCACCAATATCAAGTCTAGAATTTAAAGGGATACGACTATTCTCCGAACCATCCAGGTTGGTTCGCTGAAATACATATTGCTAGGGATGGGTTTAGCAGGGTATCAAAAGTGGGGATGGGCTTTTTAAAGAAAAAAAAGTTGGATGGGTTTAGCAAGGTGCCAAAACCTAAGGAAGATATGTGGCATCTCAGATCTAGTACTTGACATCTGATGGTTAGATAAGTGGAAGTAATAAATTTGCAGTTCAGTACTATTACCTCCATCCTGGTTTGTTGGGTCCTATTGTATTTTGCGCCAAATTTTGATCATAAATTTAACTAACAAAAATGTTCTTGCATGTCACCAAAAACTATATCATTTGGAAACTATATTCAAATATGAATCCAACGAAATAAATTTTGTTAACATGCATTTACATTTTATTAGTTAAATACTTGAACAAAATTTAGCACAAATTTCAAAGGAGACCAATAAACTAGGACGTTTGTCAGGCGTAGCAAAAGAAAAACTTGCCACGAAAACTTGTGCAACGAACCGAGAGCGAGACTTCACGGTTGACCATCCGTTGACACCTCATAGTAACACAACCCTGCTTTGGGAAGTGTCATCTACTTAAAAAGATGCAAGTAGAATAAGGAAAGCGATATGATTTGTCATATTAGAGCAACATCTATATCATATTGACCGTCGCTAGCATATGCAAAAATGCTCAGGCCTTGAAACTTGTCATGACAACAGTACACAGAGGCTACAACAGGGAACAGGCTACAGGAGATCATCGACCGATGATGGATAACTACAAATAGACAGACATTCATCATGAGAATGAAATTACATTTCTCAAACAGATGTTCTCGGGACAGACAGAGGCGGGATTTCTACAGGCAAGTGAATCATCATCAAAAAAAAAGGAAGAGCTATCACTGTACAAATTTCAAAAGCAGGTTCGGCCTTCGCTCTCCATCAGAAACCCGGATCATCTTTAAATGATGCCCTGGGCAGTAGAAGAGTCATTTCCAATTTCACAAGAACCCTTTCCAAACACCTCTTCTATCACATTGTTTGTCGAAAGAAATTCGTCTTTCTCCCATACGCTACTGAAACCAATATCCCATGTTTTCGGGTCGCAATGGCCACCAAAGTATCCATGATCTGCAACGCTACCAAAGCCAACATCCCGGTAGTGGTCTCCAGCAATATCAGTGGGTGTGCCATCCATGGTACAAACATGCGGAGCCTCAAATGATGTGCATGAGTCGTCTTGAGCATCTGTGTAAAAGATGGTTGCCTCCTGGTTATTGTCCACAAGGGACACCATGACATTCCCCTCCACGCAGCAATTTTCTTGCCTGTGACCACAACAGTCAAACTCATCCTCCTCACCAGACTCTTCATGCATATTTCCCTGGAGGGGAACTTGATTGCATGCACCATCATCTTGATCAGTAAGAGACTCGAGCAGCAAATCCTCACCAGCCCTTTCTGTCACAGCAAATTCATCATCATCTCTTCCCTCCCATTCATCATTATCACTGTCAACATTCATTGGATCCAACCTATTCTGCTCAGCCCTCTTCCTCAATATGAAGACATTGAAATAGTAGCTCACTAACTCTTTGTTAGTCTTCAATGGGAAGGCAAGCAGAAGTTCATCCCAGAAGTTCCTTCCAAGAGAGGCAGGGTTTAATGATACCACATCCTGGAACAAATGCTCTTCATCTTCAGTCCATTTCAAGGCCACCTCCTCTCCCATGTCAAAGAATCCTAACTCTTTGAAGGTGTTCAGACCAAGGGCAGTCATTAGTCTTTCTCTTGCTTCCTTCACATGCTTCCTCACGCACGCAATCGAACCTTCATCAACACAACTGCAATCTGTCTTACAGCAAACGGGTTTCAGCACTGAAGGTAACTCAACAGAACCAGGCATTGGAATGACAGAGTTCCTAATCCACTTGTCACTCTCGGCTTCCTTTATATCACATATGTGAGAAGATGATGACACATCAGCATTACCATCAACTGAGCTCCTACAATCACCAGATGCACACTCTGGCAACTCAGCCTGATAATTTGGCCCAATTGGAACAGTTTTCCTTGTAGGGCAAAGGCTAACAGACGAGTAAATGTCTTCCCTTTGACAATAACTTGCAGATCGCAGGTAATCTTCAACATAAGTTTGGGCTAGTGAAAAATTAACAGGTGGATCTACACCTTCATCCTCACTTTCCTCACTACCGTATGCTGGCAGATCGGAGATTCTCTCCCATGTCCTGTATGATCCATACTCTGGAACATTTATGTCAGCATCTGCTGCATTATCTTTCTCAGATACAGCTGAAATGGAGAAAATATGAGCCCAATCAGCACTTTGGTTTTATAGAAACACATGGCAGTAATGGACATCCACACGCAACAGGGAAATTAAACCTCTACACAAAGATGGCCAAAATACCCGCCATACTATCTCAATCATGCATAACAAGGTCACGTAGGGGTGATGGATAGATTTAATAGAACCCTTTGGGGAAACTAGTCCTCATGGCGGGAAGTGTCAAGTGTATGGAAGCAAAGTGTAAAGTGTAGAAAAGCGAAGTATCAAAAGTTTTTGTAAATGATAGAGTAAGAACTTCCATAAAAGGTTGCGAATTAACATGTCTTACTTTGCTCTTCCTGCTTCATCCGTTTGCAGTCCAACATGTCTGTGAAACCACTAGAGGCAGGTCTCTTATGATGATCGACTGTCACTTCTTTAACAGCACTGGCAGTATTAACTAGACAAGCTGTGGTATTCCATTCTGAAATTCCAAAATTAGGACCAACTCTTCATCAGATTGGTCAGTTTACATTCATTTGACAAACTTTAATTGCACACAACCTAGCACAAGAATCTAGGCATGCTTGTACAAGGCGAAGGGAAATGGCAGTCATTACCTGTTGCAATATGGTATTTCTCAGGAAGGAAGTTTGAGCGCCCATCATCGGTTCCCCTCAGATTGCCACACGCAAGCTGCTCGGAGTGGTGCCTCACATAAACCTCACTATTTTCTTGATGCAACATAATGCTCCTGAGGAAGAGAACTCTTCCATTAGATAACAAAATGATGGCAAATAGATACAATTATATTGCACCGGGTGATCACTGCACAGGACTAGAACGATAGCTACACATCTTGAAGAGGAAACGTATTGTGTTACTTATACAAATTGCAAATGAACATCCAAGTTGAACACTACCGCCAACCACACTGATGTACAAACCTTCAAGTGCACATCACCAAACTAGGGTGCACAAATCGATTGCATCTCATGTTTTCAACCAAGTGCATAACATTGTTTCCGCACATGCAACGTTCTCCCACTAAACTATAGAAGGTGCAACACATGTAGAAGTTTATTCAATTATATTTGTATGGGCAATCACAGGCAGTATACACGGCCGTGATCTCCCTATGAGAATTTGGAAGCAAGCTCCACGCGACATCCATGGAACATGGATCAATCGGTCAATTCAAATCAGGTTTGGCTACCCTATTAAAGTCAAAATCAAATTCACCGCATGAAAAATAAGTCAAAATTAAATTCGCCGCATGAAAAATAAGTCAAATTAAATTAAGGTCCCGCTGAATCCAAGCCAGGTCGATTTTAGATCTATCTTTCTCGAATATAAGAAATCAAAAATCAAGAAAGGGGAGGGGTACTTACTGGCGATGAGGGGTCGACGGAGGGTTGGACGGGAGGGAAACGACGAAACCCTAGCAAACAAATCGCGCAAATTCGATGAAAAGAACCGCAATAATAGGATCTCAGAGCCACCAATCAACCACAGACCAGCCTCCCCTGGAGAAATTCCGCCTCAATCGAGCCAATCGGTACCCGATTTCAGCGCCTCGAAACCCTAATCTCGCGAACACACAGAATCAACGATACGGGGCGAAATCGGCACCGATAGAGAGGCCTCGGCGAGGGAGGACCGGATCTGGTGTCGAATTGAGGATTCGGGGAGGAGAGTTAGATGAATCGAGATCAGATCGAGGGGTGAGGAGGGGAAAGAGGGGAAATTTGGGGGAAAAGAGTTTGGTCCACGGCCCGTGTCCTTTTTGGTATTATTTATGGGAAAGACCGGCGAATACAATAAAGTAAAGAAATTATTGGTACGAGAGTTTTTGGGCTCTCGGTTCGGGCCACAGAAATAGACGAGACCCAAACTATCGGTAAGGCCCGTTCTTTCTGCTTTTCTATTTGAGCCATACACCGCCAGGGCTATCGGTAAGGCCCGGACCTTCTCCTAGTCCGCGCTGTTACCGGAAAATCCTATACGCCGCTCGCTGCGTCGTATTGTCGACGCTTCGCACAGGGGCTGCGCGAGCGAACGACGCAGTGGGCCGGCCCAACTTCTAGCGATGCTTTTTTCTTCTTCTTTTCGTTTTTATTGTTTCTGTTTCTTATTTCTTTTCTTATTTTTTTTCTATTTGTTTTCTTTCTTTGGTTTGTTATTTCATTTTCTTTTTATTTTCTCCTCTTTTTCAAAAATATTCAAATTTTGTTTGTATTTCCATAAAATGTTCAGTTTTCAAAAGAAATGTTCTCAAAATTCAAAAATTGTTCTCGTAACACAAAAAAGTTCAAAACTTTTGAAATTCATATAATGGACCAGATTTCAATTTTTTTGTTCACCTTTCCAAAAAACATTCGCGCTTCCAAATTTGTTCAGGAATTTTCAAATTTGTTCTCCATTTTAAAATTTGTTCTCAATATTCAAAAAATGATCGTGCTTTAAGAAATTGTTTGCGCTTCCAAATTTGTTCTCTGTTTCAAAATTTGTTCCCAAGATTAAAAAAATAATGCTTTAAAAAATTGTCCGCGCTTCCAAATTTGTTCTCCGTTTCAAAATTTGTTCTCAAGAATCAAAAAATGTTTGTGCATTAAAAATGTTCATGTTCAAATTTTGTTCCTAATTTCAAAATTTTGTTCTCTAAATTCAAAAAAATATTCAAGAATTTAAATCACAATTTTGAAAAATGTTCTCGTTTTCAATTTTGTTCCTTTCTTCACAACTGTTTGAGGTTCCCAAAAGATGTTCGTGTTTTCAAAAAAAATCCAGTTTTCAAATTTTGTACACAATTTCAAAAAAAAATCTTTTGTAATAAATACTCGCAAATTCAAAAAAGTATGCGCTTTTAGAAGTACTTAATTTATGAAAAATGTGCGGTTATAAAATTTCTTTCAGCTTCTGAAAAAATGTTCCCATATTCAGAAAAGTACTTAGTTTTGTGAAGTGATATTTTAAGTTTTGTCGCTACTGTTAGTTTCTTTTAGGTTTGCGCTGCCAATTTAGCATTTAAACTAGCTAGGCATAGTGGCTAGCTCGGCGCATATATCAATTGGATGACACGGGTTCGATTCCCACCCGATGCAATCCTTTTTGCGAATTTTTACCTCACGAACGTCGCGCTCCCGCGAGATGGGCCGGCCCAGGTGAGCAACTCATGTGCGAAGTGTCGACTTCTTGCCGCAACAAGCGGCGTATAGGAGGTCCCGCTGTTAGCGTCGATTAAGGATGCTGACGCTTGCAGAGACGCGCAGCGGGCCTCCTCATTTGTTCTTTTTTCTTTCTGTTAGAAACTGCAAATAAGGTAGGCAGCTGGAAGCTGACTACTTCGTCGGCCTGCTGTAAATGCCACGCTGAATCTGACACTTGGCGACACTCTTTTTTTGACTGCCGTATGGCCCGGTGTGTATGGGCTTTAGGAGACGAGGAGGTGCTAGAACATGTAATCTCCAATAGAACAGAGGATGCGCCTTTGTGGCTGTTCGACGCAATGAATGAAAATGATCTTGCAAATGTTTTGATCACCATGTGGGCGATTTGTGGGCGCGGAGGCGAGCTATTCATGACAAAGAATTTGAGAGTCCTTTCTCAACTATGTGTTTTATTACGAGGTACCTACAGGATCTGGAGATTGCTCAAGGGAGGAAAAAGCTTACCACCAATATTGTTTCTAGTGCTCGGTGATAACCCACAAGTATAGGGGATCGCAACAGTTTTCGAGGATAGAGTATTCAACCCAAATTTATTGATTCGACACAAGGGGAGTCAAAAAATATTCTCAAGTATTAGCAGATTAGTTGTCAATTCAACCATACCTAGAAACTTAATATCTGCAGCAAGGTATTTAGTAGCAAAGTAATTTGATAGCAGTGGTAACGATAGCAAAAGTAACGGTAGCAAAAGTGATATTTTTGGGTTTTATAGTGATTGCAACAGTAGCAGCGAAAAAGTAAATAAGAGAAGAACAATATATGAAAAGCTCGTAGGCAATGGATCGATGATGGAGAATTATGCCGGATGCGATCGATCATGTAACAGTCATAACCTAGGGTGACACAGAACTAGGTCAAGTTCATCAATGTAATGTAGGCATGTATTCCGAATATAGTCATACGTGCTTACAGAAAAGAACTTGCATGACATATTTTGTCCTACCCTCCCGTGGTAGCGGGGTCCTATTGGAAACTAAAGGATATTAAGCCTCATTTTAATAGAGTACCGGACCAAAGCATTAACACATAATGAATACATGAACTCCTCAAACTACGATCATCACCGGGAGTGGTCCCGATTATTGTCACTTCGAGGTTGTCGGATCATAACACATAGTAAGTGACTATAGACTTGCAAGATAGGATCAAGAACTCTCATATATTGATGAAAACATAATAGGTTCAGATCTGAAATCATGGCACTCGGGCCCTAGTGACAAGCATTAAGCATAGCAAAGTCATAGCAAGATCAATCTCAGAACATAATGGATACTAGGGATCAAACCATAACAAAACTAACTTGATTACATGATAAATCTCATCCAACCCATCACCGTCCAACAAGTCTACGATGGAATTACTCATGCACGGCAGTGAGCATTATAAAATTGGTGATGGAGGAAGGTTGATGATGGCGATGGCGACGGATTCCCCTCTCCGGAGACCCGAACGGACTCCAGATCAGCCCTCCCGAGAGAGTTTAGGGCTTGGCGGCGGCTCCGTGTCATAAAACACGATGAATCCTTCTCTCTGATATTTGTTCTCCCCGAAAGTGAATATATGGAGTCAAGGTTGAGGTCGGTGGAGCGTCAGGGGGGCCACGAGGCAGGGGGCGCGCCCAGGGGGGCAGGCGCGCCCCCACCCTCGTGGACAGGTGGAGGCCCCCCTGACGTGGATTCTTCTTCCAGTAATTTTTATATATTCCAAAATAATTCTCAATTGATTTTCAGGTCATTCCGAGAACTTTTATTTCTGCACAAAAATAACACCATGGAAATTCTGCTGAAAACAGCGTCAGTCCGGGTTAGTTCCATTCAAATCATGCAAGTTAGAGTCCAAAACAAGGGCAAAAGTGTTTGGAAAAGTAGATACGACGGAGACGTATCAACTCCCCCAAGCTTAAACATTTGCTTGTCCTCAAGCAATTCAGTTGATAAACTGAAAGTGATAAAGAAAAACTTTTACAAACTCTGTTTGCTCTTGTTGTTGTAAATATGTAAAGCCAGCATTCAAGTTTTCAGCAAAGATTATGAACTAACCATATTCACAATAACACTTAGGTCTCATATTTACTCACATCAATGGCATAATCAACTAGCGAGCAATAATAATAAATCTCGGATGACAACACTTTCTCAAAACAATCATGATATGATATAATAAGATGGTATCTCGCTAGCCCTTTCCGAGACCGCAAAACATAAATGCAGAGCACCTTTAAAGATCAAGGACTGACGAGACATTGTAATTCATGGTAAAAGAGATCCAGTCAAGTTATACTCAATGTAAACTAACAGTAATGAATGCAAATGACAGCGATGCTCTCCAACTGGTGATTTTTAATAAGAGGATGATGAATCAACATAAAAGTAAATGGATAGGCCCTTCACAGAGGGATGGAGGGATTTGTAGAGGTGCAAGAGCTCGGTTTTGAAATAGATATGAACAATATTTTGAGCGGTATACTTTCATTGTCAACATAACAACCGAGAGATCTCGATATCTTCCATGCTACACACATTATAGGCGGTTCCCAAACATAATGGTAAAGTTTATACTCCCCCTCCACCAACAAGCATCAATCCCTCAAAACAATGAGTGCCTCCAACTAACAAGAGTCCTAGGGGAGTTTTGTTTGCAATTATTTTGATTTGATTTGCATAAAGCATGGGACTGGGCATCCCTGTGACCAACCCTTTTCTTGTGAGTGGGGAGCGGAGTCCACTCCTCTTGAGAATAACCCACCTAACATGGAAGATACAGACAACCCTAGTTAATACATGAGCTATTCGAGTATACAAAACAGAATGTTTATTTGAAGGTTTAGAGTTTGGCACATACAAATTTACTTGGAACGGCAGGTAGATACCGTATATAGGTAGGTATGGTGGACTCATATGGAATAACTTTGGGGTTTATGGAATTGGATGCACAAGCAGCATTCCCGCTTAGTACAAGTGAAGGCTAGAAAAAGACTGGAAAGCGACCAGCTAGAGAGTGACAACATTCATGAACATGCATTAAAATTAATCAACACCGAATGCAAGCATGAGTAGGATATAATGCACCATGAAAATAAATATCGTAGAGGTTATGTTGATTTTGTTTCAACTACATGTGTGAACATGTGCCAAGTCAAGCCACTCGAATTGTTCAAAAGAGGATACCACCCTATCATACCACATCACAACCATTTTAATAGCATGTTGGAACGCAATGTAAACCATTATAAGCTCCTAGCTAATTAAGCATGGCATAAGCAACCATAATCTCTAATTGTCATTGCAAACATGTTTATTCATAATAGGATGAATCAGGAACGATGAACTGATCATATTTACAAAAACAAGAGAGGTCGAGTTCATACCAGCTTTTCTCATCGCAATAAGTTCATCATATAATCATCATTATTGCCTTTCACTTGCACGACCGAACGATGTGGATAATAATAATAGTGCATGTGCATTGAACTAAGCTGAAATCTGCAAGCATTCAATTCAAGAGAGAAGACAAGGTAATATGGGCTCTTTGTTAGATCAACAATAATGCATATAAGAGCCACTCAACATTCTCATCATGGTCTTCTCCTCTCGACCCCCAAAGAAAAGAAACAAAACTATTTACACAGGAAAGCTCCCAACAAGCAAAAGAAGAACATGAAATCTTCTGGGGTTTTCTTTTTAATTACTACCACTACAGGCATGGAAAGTAACTAGCTAAAAAGCTACTACTAATTTTTTCTTAAGGTTTATCAAACACACAAGAAGAAAGCATAAAAAGGGAAAATAAACAAGCATGGATGATACAATGAAAAAGTATGAGCACTGACGACTAGCATGAGTGTGTGAACATAAATGTAATGTCGGTGAGAAATACATACTCCCCCAAGCTTAGGCTTTTGGCCTAAGTTGGTCTATGGCCACGGCTGGCCTGGCGGATATCCAAAGTTGTAGCTGGGGTCGTACTGAGATGCAGCGGCAATTGCCTGATGAGTTGTAGCTTGGAGGCGAGCTGTCTCCGCCCTCCTCTCATACTCGGTCGCCTCCTCCCTGGTTATAACATATCTCCCCCTTGCCTAAAAGTCAAAGAAAGTAGGAGCAGGAAGAGCGACGTGATAGGTGCGTCGTCTGTCAAAGATTAGTCGGTACTGGAGGAACTGATCGCTCCTCTCAACAAACTGATGACGAACCATAGCATCATAATCTAGATAAAAGGGGGCAACTCAATATCATCTCCATGTATGGGTATCTCAAGAAAGTTAGCTATACGAGTTGCATAAATTACACCAAAGAAATCTCCATGAATACGATTATTATGCAACCTACGTGCAACCATAGCCCCCAAGTTGTATTGTTTATCTCCTAAAACAGCGCTCCTGAGAACGCTAAGATCAGGTACACACATGTGACATGCTTCATCTTTACCATTTATGCACCTTCCTATGAAGAGAGTAAAATAATGTATAGCAGGAAAATGAATGCTCCCTATGGTAGCTTGTGTTACATCTCTAGATTCCCTCACAGTTATACTAGCAAGAAAATCTCTAAATTCAGATTTGCGAGGTTCACTAACATCACCCCACTGAGGGAGTTTACAAGGAGTGTTAAAATCTTCTAAGTCCATGGTATAAGATTTATCATAAAGATCAAACAGGACAATTTGAGAATTGCGTGATGATGAGAATTTAAACCATCTCATAAATGAATCAGTTAAATAGAGGTATTGACGGCACTTATCTGCCTCGAAGCTCTCCAGATCAGCATTACACACATGTGCATCAAATTCCTCTTTAATTCCTGCTTGGATCATGAAGTCCTTTGACGGCCATTCGCAAGGTCGCACTTGAGCGTCTCTTGGTGGTTCCTCGTCCGCATTGCGTATTGCGGGCCTGGGTCCTTGCTTCCTTGAAGAACCACCTTGGTACATTTTCCTAAACATATTCTTCCTCTAAAAAATTTCTGAAATTTTTAGTAACTTCAAAATAAAAGTGAACCAAACTCAAAAAAAAATGACAGCAACTACTCCTACAAGTGCCAAGAGGCAATATCATGCATCAAAACTACTTTTGACCACATAAATTTGACATACAAGCTCAAGAACAGGGTCACCTAAGCAACAAAAATTTGCAATAAATAAAGCACTAGAACAAAAACTAATTGGACCATTGGAGGAGTCACATACCAAAGAACAATCCCCCAAAGCAGTTTTATGAATGGAGCTTTGAGCTAGGAGATCGAAAATAGTAGCAAGATGAGCTTGGACTCGGGTTTGAGCTGGTTGGTGATTTTTGTGGGAGGAAGAAAGAGTGTGTGGTAGCTGGAATAAGTGGAGGGATCCACCATGGGCCCACGAGGCAGGGGGCGCGCCCAGGGGGGTGGGCGTGCCCTCGACCCTCGTGGCTAGGTGCTTGCTCCCCCTGCTGTGTTCTTAGTGCCAGATATTCTCAAATATTCCAGAAAAAATCATATTTAAATTTCAGGGCATTTGGAGAACTTTTATTTTCGGGGTTTTTTATTGCATGGATAATTCGGGAAACAGACATAAAAATACTATTTTTGCTTTATTTAATATAAATAACAGAAAGTAAAAAGAGGGTACAAAGAGTTGTGTTTTCTAACTTCATCCATCTCATGCTCATCAAAAGGAATCCACTAACAAGGTTGATCAGGTCTTGTTAACCAACTCATTTCGAGTAACATGAAACTGGAGAAATTTCGAATAACACTATGTTACCTCAATGGGGATATGCACATCCCCAATAATAAGAATATCATATTTCTTCTTGACAATAGGAAGAGGAAATTCAAAACCTCCAATAGTAATTGTTGAAAAATTTCCAATAGAATTGATACTGTGGACTTGAGGTTGTTTCCTCGGAAAGTGTACCGTATGCTCATTACCATTGACATGAAAAGTGACATTGCCTTTGGTGCAATCAATAACAGCCCCTGCAGTATTCAAAAAGGGTCTTCCAAGAATAATAGACATACTATCATCCTCGGGAATATCAATAATAACAAAGTCCGTCAAAATAGTAACGTTTGCAACCACAACAGACACATCTTCACAAATACCGACAGGTATAGCAGTTGATTTGTCAGCCATTTGCAAAGATATTTCAGTAGGTGTCAACTTATTCAAATCAAGTCTACTATATAAAGAGAGAGGCATAACACTAACACCGGCTCCAAGATCACATAAAGCAGTTTTAACATAGTATCTTTAAATGGAGCATGGTATAGTTGGTGCTCCTCGATCTCCAAGTTTCTTTGGTATTCCACCCTTAAAAGTATAATTAGCAAGCATGGTGGAAATTTCAGCTTCCGGTATCTTTCTTTTATTAGTAACAATATCCTTCATATACTTAGCATAAGGATTCATTTTAAGCATATCAGTCAAACGCATACGTAAAAAGATAGGTCTAATCATTTTAGCAAAGCGCTCAAAATCCTCATCATCCTTTTTCTTGGATGGTTTAGGAGGAAAAGGCATGGGTTTTTGAACCCATGGTTCTCTTTCTTTACCGTGCTTCCTAGCAACAAAATCTATCTTATCATAACGTTGATTCTTCGATTGTGGGTTATCAAGATCAACATCAGGTTCAATCTCTACATCATTATTATTTCTAGGTTGAGCATCAACATAAACATCATCATTAACATTATCACTAGGTTCATGTTCATTACCAGATTGTGTTTCAGCATCGGAAATAGAAATATCATTGGGATTCTCAGGTGTGTCAATAACAGGTTCACTAGAAGCATGCAAAGTCCTATCATTTTTCTTTCTATTCATTTTAGAAGGACTTGGTACATCTACATTAGCTCTCTGAGAATCTTGCTCAATTCTCTTAGGGTGGCCTTCAGGATACAAAGGTTCCTAAGTCACTTTACCTCCTCTAGTTGCAACTCTAACAACAAAGTCATTATTCTTACTATTCAATTCATTGAGCAAATCATTCTAAGCTTTAAGCACTTGTTCTACTTGAGTGGTAACCATAGAAGCATGTTTACTAATAAGTTTAAGTTCACCTTTAACATTAGCCATATGATCACTCAAGTGTTCAATGATGTAAGCATTGTGTTTCAATTGTCTACCAACATAAGCATTAAAATTTTCTTGTTTAACAATAAAATTATCAAACTCATCTAAGCATTGGCTAGCAGACTTATTGCGAGGAATATCACCTTCATCAAATCTATAGAGAGAATTTACCTTTACTACCTTTGTCGGGTTATCAAGACCGTGTGTTTCTTCAATAGGCGGTAAATTAAGACCATGTATTTCTTCAACAGGAGGTAAATTCTTAACATCCTCAGCTTTAATACCTTTTTCTTTCATAGATTTCTTTGCCTCTTGCATATCTTCAGGACTGAGAAATAGAATACCCCTTTTCTTCGGAGTTGGCTTAGGAGTTGGTTCAGGAAGTGTCCAATTATTTCCATTAGTCAACATATTATTAAATAGAATTTTAGCTTGATCAACTATTCTTTCCCTGAAAACACAACCAGCACTACTATCCAGGTGATCTGTGGAAGCATCGGTTAGTCCATTATAAAAGATATCAAGTATTTCATTTTTCTTGAGAGGATGATCAGGCAAAGCATTAAGTAATTGAAGAAGCCTCCCCAAGCTTGTGGGAGACTTTCTTCTTCAACTTGCACAAAATTATATATTTCCCTTAAAGCATCTTGTTTCTTATGAGCAAGAAAATATTTAGCAGAGAAGTAATAAATCATATCCTGGGGACTACGCAGACAACCAGGATCAAGAGAATTAAACCATATCTTAGCATCACCCTTTAATGAGAACGGAAATAATTTAAGGATATAATAGTAGCGAGTTTTCTCATCATTAGTAAACGGGGTAGCTATATCATTTAATTTAGTAAGATGTGCCACAACAGTTTCAGATTCATAGCCATAGAAAGGATCAGATTCAACCAAAGTAATTTACTCAGGATCAACAGAGAAATCATAATCCTTATCAGTAATAAAGATAGGTGAAGTAGCATAAGCAGGATCATATTTCATTCTAGCATTCAGAGATTTTTGTTTCAGCTTAGCTAATAGTTTCTTAAGATCACTCCTATCATTGCAGGCAAGAAAGTCTCTAGCAGTTTCTTCATCCATAACATAACCCTCGGGAACAACCGACAATTCATATCTAGGGGGAGAATCTTCATCATCACTTTCATCAATATTATCAGTTTCAATAATTTCATTCTCTCTAGCCCTAGCAAGTTGTTTATCAAGAAATTCACCAAGTGGCACAGTAGTATCAAGCATAGAAGTAGTTTCATCATAAGCATCATGCATAGCAAAAGTGGCATCATCAATAACATGTGACGTATCAGAATTAATAGCAGAAGCAGGTTTAGGTGTCACAAGTTTACTCAAAACAGAAGGTGAATCAAGTACAGAGCTAGATGGCAGTTCCTTACCTCCCCTCGTAGTTGAGGAAAAAATCTTGGTTCTTTGATCTTTCAAGTTCTTCATAGTGATCAGCAGATATAAATCCCAAGTGACTCGAAGAATAGAGCTATGCTCCCCGGCAACGGCGCTAGAAAATAGTCTTGATAAGCCACCAGTATACGGGATCGCAATAGTTTTTGAGGGTAGAGTATTCAACCCAAATTTATTGATTCGACACAAGGGGAGCCAAAGAATATTCTCAAGTATTAGCAGCTGAGTTGTCAATTCAACCACACCTGGAAACTTAATATCTGCAGCAAGGTATTTAGTAGCAAAGTAATATGATAGTAGTGGTAATGATAGCAAAAGTAATGGTAGCAAAAGCAATATTTTTGGGTTTTATAGTGATTGTAACAGTAGCAACGAAAAAGTCAATAAGTGAAGAACAATATATGAAAAGCTCGTAGGCAATGGATCGGTGATGGAGAATTATGCCGGATGCGATCGATCATGTAACAATCATAACCTAGGGTGACACAGAACTAGCTCCAGTTTATCAATGTAATGTAGGCATGTATTCCGAATATAGTCATACGTGCTTATAGAAAAGAACTTGCATGACATCTTTTGTCCTACCATCCCGTGGCAGCGGGGTCCTATTGGAAACTAAGGGATATTAAGGCCTCCTTTTAATAGAGTACTGGACCAAAGCATTAACACATAGTGAATACATGAACTCCTCAAACTACGGTCATCACCGGGAGTGGTCCCGATTATTTTCACTTCGGGGTTGCCAGATCATAACACATAGTAGGGGACTATAGACTTGCAAGATAGGATCAGGAACTCTCATATATTGATGAAAACATAATAGGTTTAGATCTGAAATCATGGCACTCGGGCCCTAGTGACAAGCATTAAGCATAGCAAAGTCATAGCAACATCAATCTCAGAACATAATGGATACTAGGGATCAAACCCTAACAAAACTAACTCGATTACATGATAAATCTCATCCAACCCATCACCGTCCAGCAAGCCTATGATGGAATTACTCACGCACGACGGTGAGCATCGTGAAATTGGTGATGGAGGAAGGTTGATGATGACGATGGCGCCGGATTCCCCTCTCGGGAGCCCCGAACAGACTCCAGATCGGCCCTCCCGAGAGATTTTAGGGCTTGGCGGCGGCTCCATGTCGTAAAACGCGAGGAATCCTTCTCTCTGATTTTTCTCTCCCTGAAAGTCAATATATGGAGTCAAGGTTGAGGGCGGTGGAGCATCAGGGGGCCCACGAGGCAGGGGGCGCACCCAAGGGGCAGGCACGCCCCCACCCTCGTGGACAGGTGGAGGCTCCCCTGACATGGATTCTTGTTCCAGTATTTTTATATATTCCAAAATAATTCTTAGTTGATTTTCAAGTCATTCCGAGAACTTTTATTTCCACACAAAAATAACACCATGGCAATTCTGCTAAAAACAGCGTCAGTCCGGGTTAGTTCCATTCAAATCATGCAAGTTAGGGTCCAACACAAGGGCAAAAGTGTTTGGAAAAGTAGATACGACGGAGACGTATTACTCGGCCCCGATCTATAGTTTGGGTTGCACCGGAGAGAAACCAAGCTATACTCAACGTCAACGGAGGAGTCGATCGGCGGGGCAACTTCGGAGCTGCGGCAGTTATCTATAGGGATAAAGAGGACCCTGTAACACCCACAATGCGGCTATATCTCCCATGTGTCGGGGCACGACTTAGAGGCATAGTCGCATGGTAGTTTTGTCGCAAGAGGGGTAATCTTCACAAATCCCATGTACTGAATAGAAAGGGATAAAGAGTTGGCTTACAATCGCCACTTCACACAATACATAAATAAACCATACATCATCCAAAATACAATCAAAGGTCCGACTATAGAACCAAAATAAAGGAAGACAACCCCAAATGCTAGATCCCCGATCGTCCCAACTGGGCTCCACTACTGATCATCAGGAAACGAAATGTAGTAACGACCCAGATCCTCGTCGAACTCCCACTTGAGTTCGGTAGCATCACCTGCACTGGTATCCTCGGCACCTGCAACTGTTTGGAAGTATCCGTGAGTCACGAGGACTCAGCAATCTCACACCCGCGAGATCAAGACTATTTAAGCTTATGGGTAGGAGAAGGTAATGAGGTGGAGCTGCAGTAAGCACTAAGCATATATGGTGGCTAACATACGCAAATAAGAGTGAGAAGAGAAGCAACACATGGTCGAGAAGCTAGAAGTGATCCTAAAACTACTTATGTTCAAGCATAACACAAGACCGTGTTCACTTCCCAGACTCCGCCGAAAAGAGACCATCACGGCAACACATGCGGTTGATTCATTTAAATTAAGGTAAGTGTCAAGTTCTCTACAACCGGATATTAACAAATTCCCATCTGCCACATAACCGCAGGCACGACTCTCCCAAGTTTATACCCTGTAGGGGTGTCCCAACTTATCCCATCACAAGCTCTCACAGTCAACGAAGGATATTCCTTCTCCCGGGAAGACCCGATCAGTCTCGGAATCCCGGTTACAAGACATTTCAACAATGGTAAAACAAGACCAGCAAAACCGCCCGATGTGCCAACAAATCCCGATAGGAGTCGCATGTATCTCGTTATCAGGGCACACCGGATGGGCCAGACATCGGGTTGGCATAGACCTTAGTTGCCCAGGGGGCACCGGACATCGCCCAGTTTGGACCAACACTCAGAGGAGCACTGGCCCGGGGGTTTAAAATAAAGATGACCCTTGAGTCCGTGGAACCCAAGGGAAAAAGGCTTAGGTGGCAAATGTTAAAACAAAGGTTGGTCCTTGCTGGAGGAGTTTTCTTCAAGGCGAACTGTCAAGGGGTTCCCATAACACCCAACCGTGCAAGGAACACAAAATCAAGGAACATAACACCAGTATGACGGAAACTAGGTCGGCAAGAGTGGAACAAAACACCAGGCAAAAGGCCGAGCCTTCCACCCTTTACCAAGTATATAGATGCATTAAATTAAAAAAAGAGATATTGTGATATCCCAACATATCCATGTTCCAACATGGAACAAACTTCAACTTCACCTACAACTAGCAACGCTATAAGAGGGGCTGAGAAAAAGCGGTAACATAGCCAAACAATGGTTTGCTAGGAAGGTGGGTTAGAGGCTTGACATGGCAATATAGGGAGGCATGATATAACAAGTGGTAGGTAGTGCGACATAGCGATAGAACGAACAACTAGCAAAGCAAAGATAGAAGTGATTTCGAGGGTATGGTCATCTTGCCTGCAAAGTTCTCAGAGTTGTCGAAAACTTGATCCTCGTTAGCGTACTCAACAGGATCCTCGATCACGTACTCGTGTCCCAGCTCTATCCAAGGCAAGAACACAAGCAATGAAACAACAATCAATCATGGTGCAATGCACAAGCAACATGATCGAATACATGGCATGATATGCAAGATATGATATGCAATGCATATGCGTGCTCCGGAAGGGAAAGAATGAACAAGGCATCAAATTGGCAAACCAAGCATGCCGCTGGAAAGATGAAATGATTTTGGTTGAAATCGATATAAAGATCACCGGAAACGGATGCACAGTTTGCAAATGGCAAGAAAAACAAGAATGGCGCAAATCTGCAATTAACAGCATGATAGCACTTAGGATGCAACAAGAAACTAAGCTACTGCACTCCAACATAGCAAAAAAGCATATGGTAGTGATGTACAAGAGATGCTTGACAAAACATGAACATTGAGCTACGGCTAATCACACTAGAACAGGTTCAAACCAGCATGGCAAAAGTGCAAAAGATATCAGCTTCACAGACTTGGTGAAAGTAGTAACATGTCCAAAACAACATCAGGAAGCAATGTTTAGAGCAAGCAAACAACATGCTACCCGAACATATCATGGCAATTAAAGGCGTGGCATGATTCTACTAAATGCATAGAACAAAACTCCCTTAATGAACATGAGCCAAAAAGGCACAGAAGATATGATGGCACCCATGTAAACATAGCAAGTTTTATTAATAGTTTGACTTGGAAGAAAAACTGAGCATGGTATAAACAGAATTATGATAGCAACTTTGTGAGCTCATGCCACTCACCACAAAGAATTGCATGACAACATAAGCATACCAATAGCAAGAAGACATGTTCATGAAGCTAATCATGGCAAGAGAAAGTTCATATGGTACATGCATCACTAGCAACAACCATGGCAATATTGATTAACATGTTAACATTCTGCCAGGAACATTTTATAGCAAAAGTAGAGCAAGCAAAAGACATGCTAGAGCACTCCATAATTTCCAACAGGGGCATAAATGGATAGAGCATAACCACATGTTCAAAACATACTTACTAAAGTATCTCAAAATAAGTATGGATCTCATGGTAGCATCAAGTTTACATGACATCAAAATAACAGCAGGAAAAGACAGCAAAATCCTAAGTCCCTGAAAACAACAACATTGTGGAGCCCACTTTGCATGCTTGTGCTAGTCATCCCATAGATCACAAAAATACAAGACTTGCACCTCTGTAAACATGGCATGATGTAGTTCAAAACACATGTAGACCTCATGCTCATAAGATGCACACATCAAATGCAACAAAAATGACAAATCACCATGATATGATAAGTACCAACTGCTAACATTTTATAGCAGTCTTGCATGGATGAAAATGGCATCATAAAGGACAGTAACATGCATGGAAATGCTACTACCGTGGAGAGCACAACGAGGCGAACATTTTGACATATCATATGCAAGGTTTGGAGCCACGGTCATCGAGATACGACATGATGAAGCAGGCTTGAAAATATTATAGAGGTTCGGGACTTTGGCGATTTTACCCTTCGGATTCCAGATCTAGGGTTCAGGGCGTGGAAACCGAGGTTCGTCGGGGAGTCACCGGACTTGGCCGGAGAGGAGGAAGGAGACCGGAGAGGCGGCCGGAGACATCGGATCCGGCGAGGACGGTGGCGGGGCAGCGCCTGCGAGGCACCGGGGGCTTCACACGGGCACGCGGCGGCAGGGTCGGCGAAGGGCGGCGAGGTTGGCAAAGGGCGGTGGGGTCACCGGCGCGGGGAGGTGGCGGGGAGCGCGTGGCGACGGCGACCGGGCGATGGGCTTGGCGGGCCTCCCTCGGGCCCGTGCGGGCCGGCGGCGCCATGTTGCAGGCAGCGATAGGCGCGGGGCGGCAGCGTGAACTGTCAGCGGGATCCGGACGTGTTAGGCGGCGGCGGGGAGAATTTTAGGGTTTGGACTGCGAGATTTTGGAGGGGTGCACATATTTATAGGTAGAGGGAGTTTGAGTGTCCAAATGAGGTGCGATTTTCGCCCACACGATCGTGATCCGATGATGAAGAATATGGAGATGGTTTAGATGGCTTATTGAGCTGTTTTGGAGGGGTGTTGGGCTGCAACACACAAGGGGCTTTTGTGGTTACCCGATTAACCGTTGGAGCATCAAACGGCCTCCAAATGGAACGAAATTTCACAGGCGGTCTACCGGTGATGTATGAAGGCCACTTGACAAATCTCGACCCACTCCGAGAATGTTTAACTCCTGCTCACGAAAAGAGACAAGAGGGGTAAGCCGGGTGCATGTGGGAGTGTCGGATTGCGAAACAGACAACAGGGAAAATGCTCGGATGCATGAGACGAACACGAATGCAAATGCGATGTACATGATGACATGATATGAAATGCATGAATGAACAAAATGCAAAAATAAAGACAAAACCCAACCACGAAGGGAATGTCATAACTTAAAGCCAAAAATGGCAAGAGTCGGAGTTACAAATATGTCAAGTTACATCCGGGGTGTTACAACACTCCACCACTACAAGAGGATCTCGTCCCGAGATCTAGGACTGAAAGAACTTCAGATATTCGGAACAGAGGTGATCCTCGCACTCCCAGGTGGCTTCTCGATCGGAATGGTGTGACCACTTCACTTTCAGGAATTTGATTGACTTGTTGCGAGTCTTGCGCTTGGTTTCTTGAAGAATAGCAACGGGGATGCTCATGATATGACAAATATTCTTGGAGATCAATCTCTTTGAAGTTGATAGTGCGCTCAGGAGTCTTGAAGCACTTGCGAAGCTGTGGCACATGAAACACATCGTGCACATGTGCGAAGTTCGACGGAAGCTCAAGTTGATAGGCGAGGTCGCCTCTTTTGCCAATGATCTTGAAAGGACCCACGTATCTAGGGGCAAGCTTCCTTTTGATACCGAAGCGACGAGTACCTTTCATTGGAGAGACGCGGAGGTAGACATGGTCTACGATCTCGAAAGCCAAGTCACGGTGCTTACTATCATAGTAACTCTTCTGGCGCGATTGCGCGGCTTTCAGATTTTCATGGATGACTTTACACATTTCTTCAGCTTCTGTGATTAAGTCGTTGCCAAGAAGTTGGCGTTCACCAGTCTCTGACCAATTGAGAGGATTACGACACTTTCTGCCATAGAGAATTTCGAATGGGGCCTTGCCCGAACTCGTTTGGAAGCTGTTGTTGTAGGAGAACTTGGCATATGGAAGACAATCTTCCCACTTCATACCGAAGGAGATGACACAAGCCCTGAGCATATCTTCAAGGATTTGATTGACTCGCTCGACTTGTCCACTAGTTTGAGGATGGAAAGCCGTGCTGAAGCGAATGTTGGTGGCCATGGCCTTCTGGAAGGAGTCCCAGAACTTGGAGGTGAAAATGCTTCCATGATCTGAAGATATCAATTGTGGAATGCCGTGCAAAGAGACAATCCTGGAGGTGTATAGCTCTGCCAACTGAGCTGCTGTGATAGATTCTTTGATTGGAAGGAAATGAGCCACTTTAGTAAGCTTGTCGATGACAGTGAAGATAACATCATTCCCACGCTTGTACTTGGGAAATCCAGTCACGAAGTCCATTTCAATATGGTCAATCTTCCATTCTGGAATAGCAAGAGGTTGGAGGACACCAGCTGGTCGTTGGTGTTCTGCTTTCACTCTTTGGCAGACATCACATTCATTCATGAATTGAGCAATTTCTCGCTTCATTCGAGTCCATCAATACGACTGCTTGAGGTCATGGTACATCTTCGTACTTCCAGGATGAATGGATAGAAGGGAATTGTGCGCCTCGTTCATAATGATCTTCCTTAGATCACCTTTGGGAACCACAATTCGGTCCTCGAAGAATAGAGTGTCTTTGTCATCAATGCGATAACACTTGTATTTGGGTTGGCTCTTGGCAATCCCATGTTTCACCTTCTTCACCATGGTATCCAGAAGTTGTGCCTCACGAATTTGATCTTCCAAAGTAGGAGAGACTAGGAGGTTGGCAAGAAAGCCTTGAGGAACAACTTGGAGGTTCAGTTTGCGGAAAGCTTCACAAAGGTCCGGTTAGAAGGGCTTGAGAATTAAGCTGTTGCAGTAAGCCTTCCTGCTCAAAGCATATGCAATGACATTGGCCTTGCCTGGAGTATATTCAATACTTGGATTGTATTCCTGAATCATTTTGACCCATCGAGTCTGCCTGAGGTTGAGGTTGGGTTGAGTGAAGATGTACTTGAGGCTCTTATGATCTGTGAAGATGTCCAGTTTCCTTCCCAACAAGAGATGTCTCCACGTTAATAATGCATGGACAACTGCCGCCAACTCAAGATCGTGAGTGGGGTAGTTCCTTTCGTTGGGCTTCAACTGACGAGAGGTATAAGCCACAACTTTCTTCTCTTGCATTAACACAGCGCCGAGACCTTGCAAGGAAGCATCACATAAAACTTCGAATGGCTTGGATTCATCGGGAGGAGTCAAGACAGGAGCTGTGACCAGCTTCTCTTTCAGGGTGTTGAAAGCAACATCACATTCAGGTGTCTAGACATACTTGACATCCTTCTGGAGGAGGTTGGAAAGAGGCTTTGCAATCTTAGAGAAATTCTCAATGAATCTTCGACAATAACTTGCAAGCCCAAGAAAACTGCGGAGCTGCTTGACATTCTGAGGAGGTTCCCAATTCACAATTGCAGACACCTTCTCGAGATTAACAGCGATGCCCTTGGCGGAGATGATATGACCAAGTTAAAGAACCTCATCAAGCAGAACTCACACTTGGAAAACTTCGCATAGAATTGATGCTCTCTGAGCTTGTCGAGCACCAATCTCAAATGCTTGGCATGATCCTCCTTATTCTTGGAAAAGACCAAGATATCATCGAGATACACCAGGACGAAATCATTTGTGTAAGGGTTGAAGATAAAGTTCGTCATGCGAGAGAACGTTTGAGGAGCATTGACAAGGCCGAAAGACATGACAGTATATTCATAAGAACCATAGCTTGTTCTGAATGCTGTCTTGGGGATATCTTGTTCACGAATGCGAATCTGATGATAACCCATATGGAGGTCAAGCTTGGAGAATACTTTGGCACCTTTAAGTTGCTTGAATAACTCATTGATGTTGGGAAGTGGATACTTGTTCTTAATTGTCTTCTTGTTCAATGGACGGTAGTCGACGCAGAGTCGTTCCGTTCCATCCTTCTTCCGGACAAAAAGAACACCACAACCCCATGGAGATGAACTCGGTCTGATCAGACCCATACACTCTTGTTCATCGAGTTGTTTCTTCAACTCCTTCAACTCCTCTGGTCCAAGCTTGTAAGGACGCTTACAAACGGGCTCCGTACCAGACTCAAGATCGATAACGAATTGAACTGGCCGGTGCGGAGGCATTGCCGAAAGCTCTTCTAGAAAGATGTCTTGGTATTCACAAACGACCATAATCTAAGAGATGGCATTCAACTCGCCCTTCTCATTGAGAGAAAACAGTCGAATGGTTTCGTCCTGAGCGGCATAGATGATCATAGCATCAGAAGAGTGTGTCAATTGAATCTGCCTGGCAGCACAATCAAGTTGAGCCTTGTGCTTAGATAGCCAGTCCATGCCGAGAATTAGATCAATATCCGAGTCATCAAGAACAATTGGAGAAGACATAAATTTATAGTTTCCCATCTTGATAGAAACATCCCGAATCATGGAGCTTGCGTTCATGAATTTACCCGGAGAGACAACTGATAACTGTCTAGGCAAATCTTGGAAAACCAACTCATGCTTCGTTGCAAAAGGTCTTGAAATGAAACAATGCGATGCACCAGTGTCAACTGAAACTTTTGCAGGAAAGTTATTAACATGAAGATTACCCATGATCACTTCTGAAGAATCCTCTGCCTGAGCTGCATTCATCATGTTCACCTTTGCAGACTTGGAATTATGCTTGACCACTGCATTGCTGGAAGATCTCACACGAGGAGGAGGTGGAAGGCGCCTTTGGTTGAAGCATTTGTTTGCATAGTGACCTTTCTGCTGACACTTGTTGCAAGTAACCTCTGAGAGCAGATGATAACCCACAACTATAGGGGGTCACAACAGCTTTCGAGGGTAGAGTATTCAACCCAAATTTATTGATTCGACACAAGGGGAGCCAAAGAATATTCTCAAGTATTAGCAGCTGAGTTGTCAATTCAACCACACCTGGAAACTTAGTATCTGCAGTGAAGTGTTCAGTAGCAAAGTAATATGATAGTGATGGTAACGGTAACGGTAACAAAAGAGTAATGAAAGCAAAGTAATGTTTTTGGTATTTTGTAGTGATTGTAACAATAGCAACGGGAAAGTAAATAAGCGTAAACTAGTATATGGAAAGCTCGTAGGCATCGGATCAATGACGGATAATTATGCCGGATGCGGTTCATCATGTAACAGTCATAACATAGGGTAACACAGAACTAGCTCCAATTCGTCAATGTAATGTAGGCATGTACTCCGAATATAGTCATACGTGCTTATGGAAAAGAACTTGCATGACATCTTTTGTCCTACCCTCCCATTGCAGCGGGGTCCTTACGGAAACTAAGGGATATTAAGGCCTCCTTTTAATAGATAACCGGAACAAAGCATTAGCACATAGTGAATACATGAACTCCTCAAACTATGGTCATCACCGGTAAGTATCCCGATTATTGTCACTTCGGGGTTAATGGATCATAACACATAATAGGTGACTATAGACTTGCAAGATAGGATCTAGAACTCTCATATATTGATGAAAACATAATAGGTTCAGATCTGAAATCATGGCACTCGGGCCCTAGTGACAAGCATTAAGCATAGCAAAGTCATAGCAACATCAATCTCAGAACATAGTGGATACTAGGGATCAAACCCTAACAAAACTAACTCGATTACATGGTGAATCTCATCCAACCCATCACCGTCCAGCAAGCCTACGATGTAATTACTCACGCACGGTGGTGAGCATCATGAAATTGGTGATGGAGGATGGTTGATGATGATGACGGTGATGAATCCCCCTCTCCGGAGCCCCGAACGGACTCTAGATCAGCCCTCCCGAGAGGTTTTAGGGCTTGGCGGCGGCTCCGTATCGTAAAACGTGATGATTTCTCCTCTATTTTTTCTCCCCGAAAGTAGTTATATAGAGTTGGAGTTGGAGTCGGGGGGTTTCTAGGGGGGCCCATGAGGTAGGGGGCGCGCCCCCCACCCTCGTGAGAAGGGTGTGGGCCCCCTGGTCTTCATCTTTGGCAAGGATTTTTTATTATTTATTGTAAGATATCCTGTGGAGTTTTAGGTCATTCCAAGAACTTTTGTTTTCTGCACATAAAACAACATCATGGCAATTCTGCTGAAAACAGCGTCAGTCCGGGTTAGTTCCATTCAAATCATACAAGTTAGAGTCCGAAACAAGGGCAAAAGTGTTTGGAAAAGTAGATACGTTGGAGATGTATCAACTCCCCCAAGCTTAAACCCTTGCTTGTCCTCAAGCAATTCAGTTGACAAACTGAAAGAAATAGAGAAAAAGTTTTACAAACTCTGTTTGCTCTTGTTGTTGTAAATATGTCAAGCTAGCATTCAAGTTTTCAACATAGATTATAACTAACCACATTTGCAATAATTCTCAGGTCTCATGATTACCCATATCAATAGCATAATCAACTAGCAAGCCATAATAATAAATCTCGGATGACAACACTTTCTCAAAATAATCATAATATGATATAACAAGATGGTATCTCGCTAGCCCTTTCTGAGACCGCAAAACATAAATGCAGAGCACCTTTAAAGATCAAGGACTGACTAGACATTGTAATTCATGGTAAAAGAGATCCAATCATAGTCATACCCAATATAAATTAACAGTAATGAATGCAAATGACAGATGCGCTCTCCAGCTAGTGCTTTTTAATAAGAGGGTGATGATTCAACATAAAAGTAAATAGACAGGCCCTTCGCAGAGGGAAGCAGGGACTTGTAGAGGTGCCAGAGCTCGGTTTTGAAATAGTGGTGAATAACATTTTGAGCAGTATACTTTCATTGTCAACATAACAACCAAGAGATGGCGATATTTTCCATGCTACACACATTATAGGCGGTTCCCAAACAGAATGGTAAAGTTTATACTCCCCCTCCACCAACAAACATCAATCCATGGCTTGCTCGAAACAACGAGTGCCTCCAACATACATCAGGTCCTAGGGGGAGTTTTGTTTGCAATTATTTTGA
The DNA here is from genome assembly GCF_018294505.1 of Triticum aestivum. Lineage (NCBI taxonomy): Eukaryota > Viridiplantae > Streptophyta > Magnoliopsida > Poales > Poaceae > Triticum > Triticum aestivum. Next base: position 177,902,776 of record NC_057806.1, on the reverse strand, counting down.
TTTAGTTTGCATAAAGCATGGGACTGGGCATCCCGGTGACCAGCCCTTTATCTCGTGAGTGAGGAGCGGAGTCCACTCCTCTTGAGAATAACCCGCCTAACATGGAAGATACAGACAACCCTAGTTGATATATGAGCAATTCGAGCATACAAAACAGGATGATTATTTGAAAGTTTAGAGTTTGGCACATACAAATTTACTTGGAACGGCAGGTAGATACCGCATATAGGAAGGTATAGTGGACTCATGTGGAATAACTTTGGGGTTTAAGGAGTTTGGATGCACAAGCAGTATCCCCGCATAGTACAGGTGAATGCTAGCAAAAGACTGGGAAGCGACCAACTAGAGAGCGACAACAACCATGTACATGCATTAAAATTAATAAACATTGGATGCAAGCATGAGTAGGATATAATCCACCATGAACATAAATATCATGAAGGCTATGTTGATTTGTTGCAACTACGTGCGTGAACATGTGCCAAGTCAAGTCACTTAAATCATTCAGAGGAGGATACCACCCTATCATACCACATCATAACCATTTTAATAGCATGTTGGCACGCAAGGTAAATCATTATAACTCATAGCTAATCAAGCATGGCACAAGCAACTATGATCTCTAATTGTCATTGCAAACATGTTTATTCATAACAGGCTGAATCAAGAATGATGAACTCATCATATTTACAAAAACAAAAGTGGTCGAGTTCATACCAGCTTTTCTCATCTCAGTCAGTCCATCATATATAATCATAATTGCCTTTCACTTGCACGACCGAACGATGTGAATAATAATAAGAGTGCACGTGCATTGGACTAAGCTATAATCTGCGAGCATTCAATAAATAGGAGAAGAGAAGGCAATATGGGTTCTTTTGTTGGATAAACAATAATGCATATAAAAGCCACTTCAACAATTTAATCAAGGTCTTCTCCTATCGACCCCCAAAGAAAAGAAATAAAACAATTTACACGGGAAAGCTCCCAACAAGCAAAAGAAGAACAGGAAATATTTTTGGGTTTTCTTTTCAATTACTACTACAACATGGAAAGTAAATTAATTAAAAGCTACAACTATTTTTTTGGTTTTTTCTTAAGGTTCATCAAACACACAAGAAGAAACCATAAAAGAAAATAAACTAGCATGGATGATACAATGAAAAAGTATGAGCACCGACATCTGGCAATGAGTGTGTGTGAACATAAATGTAATGTCAGTGAGAAATACGTACTCCCCCAAGCTTAGGCTTTTGGCCTAAGTTGGTCTATGGCCACGGCTGGCTTGGCTGATATCCATAATAATAGTTGTTGGGGTCGTACTGTGATGAGGAAGAAGAAGGCTCCGAATGCCACTGGTTGGCAATCATCTCCGGATCCCACTAATAGTTAGACTGTTATGAAGGATCAAATTGTGGTTCCACTTCTGGCTCCTCGGCTGGTGCAGGGTTCCGGTAGGCATGGATAGCCGTCAACGGAACAAGGTACTTGCCTACAGTCAAATCAAACAAAGTAGGAGCAGGCAAGGTAATAGTCTCAGGATGATGTTTATTAAAGAACAATTGATATTTAAGCTCTCCTGCCCTATTCTTAACAATAAAATCATGTGCCACCATACTTTTATAATCTAAATAAACACGAGGCAGCACTTTTTCCTCCTTCTCAGCATGCCTAATAGGTATGTTAAAATGTGCAGCTAGGCGTGTGGCATAGACGCCTCCAAAGATGGGACCCTTAGTACGGTTCATACTTGGAGCAAAATAATAATATCAGGGATACTAAGGTTTCCAGAGTTTCCGCGACCAATTAGGCAACGACTAGCAAATAATGCAAAGTAACGTAAGACATGAAAATGTATGCTAGTGATTCGTGCATCGGAAACCTTCCTAGTTTCCCCTACAGTGATAGTATTAATAAATCCCTCCACATCATCATGATGTGGTTCTTCTGTCTTGCCCCCAAAAGGGACTAAACAAATCCGACAAAAATCATAAAGTTACATCTCCTTATGCTCATCATATAAATGAAACTCCATCGTAGGTGGCGAGTTCCTAGAATGGAAATGAAAGTTTTGCACAAAGGTATTTGTGAGTAAGAGATACTGATCGCATTGGTCGTGGAGGAAAGTGGTGAGGCCTGCATTATGAGCCAACTCATGAAAATCTTCATAAATCCCGGCTGCTCTCAAGAAATCCTCAGAAGGCCATTCACACGCCCGAACCTCCGCGGTACGCGGCAAATTATACTTAGGCTTCAGTGCCTTTTCCTTTGAGCTTTGGCTTGATGAGCCCCTCAATAATCTCCTCATCATTTTTTGAAAAATTCTGAAATTTTTAGTAACTTCAAAATAAAAGTAAACCAAACTCAATAATATTGATAGCAACTACTCCTACAAGTGCCTAGAGCCTATATCATGCATCAAAACTACTTTTGACCATATAAATTTGACATGCAAGCTCAAGAACAGGGTCACCTAAGCAACACAAATTTGCAATGAATAAAGTACTAGAACAAAAACTAATTGGACCAATGGAGGAGTCACATACCAAGGAACAATCTCCCCAAGCAGTTTTGTGAGAGGTGCTTTGAGCAAGGAGATCGAAAATGGCAGCAAAACGAGCTTGGACTCAGGTTTGAGTTGGTTTTTCGTGTTTGGGGGAGGAAGATGAAGTGTGTGGCTAGAATAATAAGTGGAGGAGGGCCACCGTGGGCCCACGAGGCAGGGGGCGCGCCCTCCACCCTCGTGGCAAGGTGGTTGGCCCCCTGTTGTGTTCTTTGTTCCATAAATCCTCAAATATTCTATAAAAAATCATATTTAATTTTCAGGGCATTTGGAGAACTTTTATTTTCGAGGTATTTTTATATTGCACGGATAATCAGATAACAGACAAAAATTATTTATTTTTACTTTATTTAATATAAATAACAAAAAGTATAGAGAGGGTACAGAAGGTTGTGCTTCTAGTTTCATCCATGTCATGCTCGTCAAAAGGAATCCACTAACAAGGTTGATCAAGTCTTGTTAACAAACCCATTCCGATTAACATGAAACCGGAGAAATTTCGAATAACACTAGATTACCTCAACAGGGATATGCACATCCCCAATAATAAGTATATCATATTTCTTCTTGACATTAGGAAGAGGAAATTCAAAACCTCCAAATATAATCAATGGAATTTTTCCGATAGAATTGATACTGTGAACTTGAGGTTGTCTCCTCGGAAAATGTACAGTATGCTCGTTACCATTAACATGAAAAGTGACATTGCCTTTGTTGCAATCAATAACAGCCCTGCAGTATTAAGAAAAGGTCTTCCAAGAATAATAGACATACTATCGTCCTCGGGAATATCAAGAATAACAAAGTCTGTTAAAATAGTAACGTTTGCAACCACAACAGGCACATCCTCACAAATGCAGACATGTATAGCAGTTGATTTATCAGCCATTTGCAAAGATATTTCAGTAGGTGTCAACTTATTCAAATCAAGTCTATGATATAAAGAGAGAGGCATAACACTAACACCGGCTCCAAGATCACATAAAGTAGTTTTAACATAGTTTCTTTTAATGAAGCATGGTATAGTAGGTACTCCTGGATCTCCAAGTTTCTTTGGTATTCCACCCTTAAAAGTACAATTAGCAAGCATGGTGGAAATTTCAGCTTCGGGTATCTTTCTTTTATTTGTAATAATATCTTTCATGTACTTAGCATAAGGATTTGTTTTGGGTATATCAGTTAATTGCATACGCAAAAAGATAGGTCTAATCATTTCAGCAAAGCGCTCAAAATCCTCATCATCCTTTTTCTTGGATGGTTTGGGAGGAAAAGTCATGGGTTTCTGAACCCAAGGTTCTCTTTATTTACCATGTTTCCTAGTAATAAAGTCTTTCTTATCATAACATTGATTCTTTGATTGTTGGTTATCAAGATCAACAACAGGTTCAGTTTCTACATCATTATCATTACTAGGTTGAGCATTAATGTGAAGATCATCATTAACATTTTCATTAGGTTCATGTTCATTACGAGATTGTGTTTCAGCATCAGACATAGAGATATCATTTGGATTATCAGGTGGTTCAGCAATAGGTTCACTAGAAGTTTGCACAGTTCTATCATTTTTCTTTTTCTTGTTTTTGGAAGAACTAGGTGCATCAATTTTATTTCTCTGAGAATCTTGCTCAATTCTCTTAAGGTGGCCTTCAGGATATAAAGGTTCCTGAGTCATTCTACCAGTTCTAGTAGCCACTTTAATAGCATAATCATTTTTCTTACTATTCATCTCATTGAGCATTTCTTTTTGAGCTTTAAGTACTTGTTCTACTTGAGTGGTATCTATAGAAGCATGTTTGCTAACAAGTTTAAGTTCACCTCTAATATTAGCCATATAATCACCCAAGTATTTAATCATATCAACATCTTGTTTTAATTGTCTACCAAAATAAGCATTGAAGTCTTCTTGCTTAAACATAAAATTATCAAACTCATCCAAGCATTGACTAGCAATTTTAGTAGGAGGGATTTCAGCTTTATCATATCTATAGAGAGAATTTACCTTTACTACCTGTGTCGGGTTATCGAGGTCTGGAGGTTCTTCAATAAATAAAGGATTAAGATCATATATTTCTTCATCAGGCGGTAAATTGAGACCATGTATTTCTTCAATAGGAGGCAAATTCTTAACATCTTTAGCTTTAATACCTTTTTCTTTCATAGATTTCTTTGCCTCTTGCATATCTTCAGGACTGAGAAATAGAACACCTCTCTTCTTCGGAGTTGGTTTAGGAATAGGATAATTAATTGGAGCAGGAGCTGCCTCAGGAGCTGGCTCAGGAGGTGCCCAATTATTTTCATTTGTCAACATATATTCAATAAGATTTCAGCTTCATCTGGTGTTCTTTCCTTGAAAAGAGAACGAGCACAACTATCCAGGTACTCTCTGGAAGCATCGGTTAGTCCATTATAAAAAATATCTAGTATTTCATTTTTCTTAAGAGGATGATCAGGCAAAGCATTAAGTAACTTGAGAAGCCTCCCCCAAGCTTGTGGGAGACTCTCTTCTTTAATTTTCACAAAGTTGTATATTTCCTTTAAAGCAGCTTGTTTCTTATGAGCAGGGAAATATTTAGAAGAGAAGTAATAAATCATATCCTGGGGACTACGCACACAACCAGGATCAAGAGAATTAAAACCATATCTTAGCATAACCCTTTAATGAGAATGGAAATATTTGAAGGATATAAAAGTAGCGAGATCTCTCATCATTAGTGAACAGGGTGGCTATATCATTTAGTTTAGCAAGATGTGCTACAATAGTTTCAGATTCATAGCCATAAAAAGGATCAAATTCAACCAAAGTAATTATATCAGGATCAACAGAGAATTCAGAATCCTTATCAGCAACACATATAGGTGAAGTAGCAAAAGCAGGGTAAGGTCTCATCCTAGCATTTGGAGATTGTTTATTCCATTTAGCTAATAACCTTTTGAGTTCATATCTATCTTTGCATGCTAAAATATCTAAAGAAGCATCTTGATCAAATAAATAACCCTCAGGAATAACAAGTGATTCTTCATCATCACTTTCATCTTCATAATCATATTCAATTTTTTCAATCTCTCTAGCCCTAGCAAGTCGTTCCTCGAGAAAATCACTAAGTGGCATAGTAGTATCAGGCATAGAGGTAGTTTCATCATAAGTATCATGCATAGCAGAAGTAGCATCATCAATAACATGCGACATATCAGAACGAATAGAAAAAGCAGGTGTAGGTGTCGCAAGCTTACTCATAACAGAAGGTGAATCAAGTGCAGAGCTAGATGGCAGTTCCTTACCTCCCCTCGTAGTTGAGGGATAGATCTTGGTTTTTGGATCTCTCAAGTTCTTCATAGTGTCCAGCAGATATAAATCCGAAGTGACTCAAAGAATAGAGCTATGCTCCCCGGCAACGGCGCCAGAAATTAGTCTTGATAACCCACAAGTATAGGGGATCGCAACAGCTTTCGAGGGTAGAGTATTCAACCCAAATTTATTGATTCGACACAAGGGGAGACAAAGAATATTCTCAAGTATTAGCAGCTGAGTTGTCAATTCAACCAGACCTGGAAACTTAGTATCTGCAGCAAAGTGTTCAGTAGCAAAGTAATATGATAGTGATGGTAACGGTAACAAAAGAGTAATGAAAGCAAAGTAATGTTTTTGGTATTTTGTAGTGATTGTAACAATAGCAACGGGAAAGTAACTAAGCGTAAACCAGTATATGGAAAGCTCGTAGGCATCGGATCAATGATGGATAATTATGCCGGATGCGATTCATCATGTAACAGTCATAACATAGGGTGACACAGAACTAGCTCCAATTCGTCAATGTAATGTAGGCATGTATTCCGAATATAGTCATACGTGCTTATGGAAAAGAACTTGCATGACATCTTTTGTCCTACCCTCCCGTGGCAGCGGGGTCCTTATGGAAACTAAGGGATATTGAGTCCTCCTTTTAATAGAGAACCGGAACAAAGCATTAGCACATAGTGAATACATGAACTCCTCAAACTATGGTCGTCACCGGTAAGTATCCCGATTATTGTCACTTCGGGGTTGACGGATCATAACACATAATAGGTGACTATAGACTTGCAAGATAGGATCTAGAACTCTCATATATTGATGAAAACATAATAGGTTCAGATCTGAAATCATGGCACTCGGGCCCTAGTGACAAGCATTAAGCATAGCAAAGTCATAGCAACATCAATCTCAGAACATAGTGGATACTAGGGATCAAACCCTAACAAAACCAACTCGATTACATGGTGAATCTCATCCAATCCATCACCGTCTAGCAAGCCTACGATGGAATTACTCACGCACGGCGGTGAGCATCATGAAATTGGTGCTGGAGGATGGTTGATGATGGCGATGGCGACGGATTCCCCTCTCCGGAGCCCCAAACGGACTCCAGATCAGCCCTCCCGAGAGGTTTTAGGGCTTGGCGGCGGCTCCGTATCGTAAAACGTGATGATTTCTTCTTCTCTATTTTTTTCTCCCCGAAAGCAGTTATATAGAGTTGGAGTTGGAGTCGGGGGGTTTCCAGGGGGCCCATGAGGTAGGGGGCACGCCCTAGGGGGGGCCCACCCTCGTGAGAAGGGTGTGGGCCCCCTGGTCTTCATCTTTGGTGAGGATTTTTTATTATTTATTGTAAGATATCTCGTGGAGTTTCTGGTCACTCCGAGAACTTTTGTTTTCTGCACATAAAACAACATCATGGCAATTCTGCTGAAAACAGCGTCAGTCCGGGTTAGTTCCATTTAAATCATACAAGTTAGAGTCCAAAACAAGGGCAAAAGTGTTTGGAAAAGTAGATACGTTGGAGACGTATCAGCAGACGATGAAAAGGAGCACTTGACCTTGGAGTTTGAGCCTGAGATTTGTTATGATAGACTGGGTTGGGTGGGTGGGAAGATCCATTGCCACCTTTGCTCTTTTGCTTGTAGGGTTGACGAAACGGAGGAGGAGGCAACTAGAACTTCTGTTGCTTAGCTGCCACTTGTGATGAAGAAGAAGACTGAACTGCATCCCTGACTCTTTTCTTAGAAGCCTCACACTTGAGCTAAGTAGCTTCTTGCTTTAGTGCCATGTTATAGAATTGATCAAACTTAGTCGGCTCAAGAAGCACGAGAGCTAACTGCAGATCTTCTCTGAGGCCACATCTGAATTGATAGATCATACTCTTTCCGTCAGGAATGTCTTGTTTAGTGAAGCGAGAAAGTTTCTGAAACTGGATATTGTATTGGTACACAGATGTGCTGCCTTGCTTCAGATTGCGGAACTCCTCACGCTTACTCTCAGCAACACTTGGTGGGATGTGACGAGCTTTGAAGTCTTGGCGGAAATCATCCTAGGTAATCACATGACCTCCTGTGGAATCTCTGTATTGTTGAAACCACTCAGCAGCTTGGTCCTTGAGTTGAAACGAAGCAAACTTGACAAAGTCCTCAGGTCTGACATTGCTACATTCAAAATGCTTGAAAATGTCCACGAGCCAATCGTCGGCGTATGTGGCCTCGCACATTTGCTGAAAGACTTCGGCTGGTTTGCGAGGAACTGGTTGAGGGTAGCAAACTGAGGCTGATTGTTGCCTTGGCTTTGATTTCCTTGGTTGCCTTGCCCTTGGTTGCGCTCTTGCAAGAGTTGCAAAAAGCATCTAAGTGTTCACTACAAAAAAGAGACACATTCGTGACCTTCTGGGCCGAACAATTTTTTTTGTCATACTTATGACACTTCTATGATGATAATTGTGACAAAACCTAGTATCATCATAGATGTGGTGGGGTTCTACTTCTATGACAAAAATCATGACAGAAAATGGGCTTTTCGTCCTGGGCGGGCTGGAGACGCAGCTGCATGACATTCTTTGTACCGTCCATGACGGAAAAAACCATGGTAGAAGCGAGGGCGAGGAAAATATCAGGGTGTTCCTGGTTACGGTGGGTGGTCGGGGCCGAGCGATGCGCGTTTCTCTCGTACACACACGCGCGTGGGTGCGAGGAGTTGGGCTCTAACCGAACCCGATCGATTGCACTGCAGGCTACGCGTTACTGAACCCGAGCGATCGATCGATGGCTGTTAACTGAACCCGATCGAGCGAATCCTTCGCTGCCGCTGCTAATTGAAGCTGATCGATGCTGCCTCTGGATGAACAGTGAGCGTTGCTGGGGGGGAGTTTGGATGAACAGTTCCCGGTGGGGGTGGATGCACAGGACCCTGTGGTGTTGCCTCTGGATGAACAGGACCCCGTTCGATTGAGCCGGTTGGGGCTGGATGAACAGAACCCCATGGAGGGCAGGATGAACAGGACCACCCCGTGGAGGGTTGGATGAACAGTAGACGGTGGAAAGCTGGATGAACACTAACCCATGGAGGGGTGGTTGAACAGGAGCCTGTGGAGAGGGCTCGTTGAACAGTAGCTGGTGGAGTAGCGCGCGGTGGAGGCTGGATGAACAGGAACCCGTGGATGAACAATCGCAGGTGGAGGCTGGAGGAGGTCGACGGTGGATGAACAGTAGCCCGTGGAGGTTGGAGGGGGTCGATGGTGGAGATGAACAGTATCCAGTGGAGTCCCGTTTTGTGGTACGCCACACCCCTCCCGATGAACAGGACCCCCGTTTCGACCGTAGCGCTCCAACATAAGTCTGTTTCCTCCGTTTTGCGGTACGCCACACCCCTCCCGATCAACAGGACACCCGTTTCGACCGTAGGAGGTCCGTTTCCTCCGTTTTGCGGTACGCCAGGCCCCTCCCGATGAACAGGATCCCGTTTCGACCATGGCCGGTCGAACACAAGGCTGTTTCCTCCGTTCTGCGGTACGCCAGGCCTCGTTTCCATTGGCTGTTCCGTCTAAGCCCTCCCGATGAACTGGACGACGCATTCCGTTCCGTCCCAGCCGGTTGGCTCGCCATGAACACGACGACGACGTTGTTTCTCCGTGTCACACCCTAGCTAGTCATGCATCAGATTGTGTGCATCATGTTTAAATTTCCATTTAAATTGAAATGGGGATTTGTGAAACCCTCAGAATCATTTTTGAAAATGATCCAAATAAAAATTTCTCCAAAAAGGTCCAAGAAAATGCTCATGTTGCTCTCTGAAAATATTGGACAGAGATAAAAATCAAACCAATATTTTTAAGAGCTCATAGGTATTTATTTTGGGCATTTGGAATTAATGCATAAATATTTGCATTGGAAATATATTAGTTATATATATTAGTATATGTCCAAATATTATGCCAATTATAAAGGAGCTCTGGAATAATATATCTAGCTCCTGCAAAAATTAGCATAAGGTAAATAAATGATTTAATATTTTTTTAAATCAAAACAAATGTCAGAAATTAGAAAACAGAAATAATTAAAAAAGGGAGAAGCTTACCTGGGCTCCTCCCTGTGCAGCCCAGCCAGCTGGCCGGCCCAGCCAGCAGGCGGCCCAGCCCGCCTCCCTCCTCTGTCGTCTTCGTCCTTGACAGAGGGAGGGGAGTGTGGCCGGCGCGCGCGCGCGCCACCGCGCCACGCCACCTGCTCGCCTGCCTGCCTGCCCTTCCCTCCTCGCTCGATGCCCCATACGACGCCACGCCCTCCCCCTGCTCTCTCTCACTCTCCCTCGGTTCCTCTCTCCTCTCCCTCGCTCTCTCTCTCACGGCCGAACACCACCATCGCCGCCGTTCGCCATAGCAGCCATCTCCGGCCACCCCTCGCCCCTCCGCTGAGCTCAGGAGCTCCGCCTCGACCCCCTCTTCCTCCCCACCGATCCACGGGTCTCCGGAAGCCCTGCATCGCCTCCACGCCATCGTCTTCCTCCTCGGGCTCCGACCACCATCGCCGTCGATTCGCCGTCTCCAGCGCGTCCCCGAGCCCGTTTCGACGCCCACTGCAACCGCGGTGAGCTCCGCCACCGTTTCCCCCTCTTTTCCCCCTCGTTCCCTCACCGTAGCCTCCTCCCCACCACGGCCGAACCTCCGCCGTCGCCGAGCTCGCCGTCGACGCAGCTCCGGCGACCATTTGGTCATGGGCGTGCATCTGTTGAGCTTGCCGCGACCCATAGAGCCCCTCCAGCGCCTCAGCTCCCTCGCTTGCGAGCAGCAGCACCGATCCCGACCGCACCCGAACTCCGGCCGCCGCTCACGAGCTCGCCGTCGTCGATACCGGCCACCACAGGCACGGCCACCACCACCATTCGACGCGCGGGAGCAAGGGCTCTCCAACGAGCCCAAGCACGGCCTCGCCCGTGCCCCGTAGCGCGTTTCCGCATCGCGCCACCGTTTCGGGCCTCGCCGGCGTCATGTCGCCGGTGGGTTTGACCCACCTTGACCACGGCAGGACCCCCCCTATGTCCCTGACAGGTGGGCCCAGCCCTGTAGCTAATTAGGATTAGCACTAACCGAATCAGTTAAACTAACTACCCACTGACAGTGGGCCCCAGCGCCACTAATTCCTAATTAGGATAAATTAAACCTGTTAAACCCCCCTGTCACTGACGTGTGGACCCCACACGTCAGGTTTGACCTCAGCCAGCCGCAGTTGACCACTGACGTCATGCTGACGTCATGCTGGCGCAATAATTATATTTCTGGATTTAAATTTAATCAGGAAATTCCAGAATATTATTTAAACTTCAAAAATTCATAACTTTTATTCTGTAACTCCAAATCAGACAAATTATATATGAAAAATGATCAGAAAAATCCAATCTATCCATCTGTACTATTTTCATGCATGATCAAACAAGTTAAATTGATGTTTTAAGCAGAACAAGGAAAAGCACTTTAAAAGGCCATGTTTGAGTTTGAAATTTGAATCTTTGATTCAAATTTGTTCAAACCCTTCTGGTTTTTAGTTGCATTAGCCCAACACACTCATATTGCCATGTTTCATGCATGCATCATATTGTTGCACATTGTTTGGTGATGGTTGTGTATCGGTGTCCTTTACGATAGGTTCTGCCTCCGAGGAGTACCGTGATTACCCTAACGAAGAACCGTATCAGTGCATCGAACCATCAGGCAAGCAACCAACCATTTGATCATATCGATACAATCCCATGTTCTCGCTCCTGCTCTCTTTTACTGCATTAAGACAACGCGTTTCAAACTGCTGTGTGCTACGGTAGTTGAACCCATTTCCTCTGCATGACCTGTCATTGCCACAGTAACTAGATGAAACCCACTAGCATGTGTAGGAGTTGATTGAGCCATATGTATGTGTTGTTCCTACCTTGCTATGCCTGCTATGCTTAGAGTCGTGTCAGGTCTGGTTCATCTGGGTGATGGCTAGAGTGAAATGTTTATGTCGGTAATGAGAGTGGTGTGGTGAACACGATTTGGTAAAGGTATCGATGAGAGGCCATGTAGGAGTACATGGTGGGTTGTTTCATTGAAGCCGACCTTAAGCACTGAGATCTGTATGTGTGATTTAAGAAACAGTTACTACCATGCATTGGGCCCTGAAATATGACCCCGCTCGACTTCTTATTCACCCTAGCTCTCTGTCCAGGAGTTGCAAGTAGTTTCTGGTGTTTGTAGCCTACTGGAGGCCGTGGACAGCGCTGACCGTAGGGGTGGGCTGTGATGCGGTAGGTACGTGGCCGGGTGTACCGAATACCCGTTAGGTATCTCGGGAACCCTGTTCACATCGTTCGGGGCCGTATGGGAAACCTCGGCCGGACTCCCTGCGGATGGAACCTGAATAGGCGATAAACCTGGACTAGAGGCTTAAGTGTTTAGGTAGGTCGTGGTCTACACCCACGTCGGCTTTCGCTTGAAGTCTGCCGAGCACATGTCGTGTGCAGACGCTAAGTGGTGGAAACATGTATGAAGAAGTACACCCCTGCAGGGTTATCATAATCTATTTGAATAGCCGCGTCCGCGGTAAAGGACTACTTGGTTGCCTATACAGTTCATAGACAAGTAAATGGAAACTACTAAAATTCTCAAGATAAGTGTGAGTGCCGAGGATGGCTCTTCCGTAGGAAGACGGAGGCGGATCCTCGGTAGTGTATTGAAGTGGTGAGTAGTGGACTCGTGTGCGCAAAACCATTTCAAGTTGGAGTATCGTAGGATAGTCTAGCCAAGAGTCAAAGCTGGCTTGCTGCTATAACTCCACCAACCCTTCTTGATAATATGCATGTATATAGGATCTGATGTAAGTCTTGCTGAGTACCTTTGTACTCATGTTGCTATAATCTACATTTTACAAAAGACGCTGCAACCCCTTCTGATGGGTTCTATGTAGACGTTGACATCAACGAGTAGGCTAAAGGCCCAGGTGATGACCCTGAGCTTGTGAAGGACCATGTAGTATAGCTAGGCTTTCCAAGCCTCTTTTATTTTACTAGTTGTCTGTACTCAGACAAGTTACTTCCGCTGCTGGTTGGTATGACTGTATGACTTGTATGTTGGGTCGTGAGACCCGTACCTTTGTGTATGTTATGTATGGCTCCCTGAGCCTTAAATAAAGTACTTGTGTCGTAGAGTCATGTTGTGATGCTTCGTTGTATTTGCACATATCGAGCATATTGTGTGTATGATTGAAATGCTTGGTATGTGTGGGATCTGACTACCTAGTTGTTTATCTTTAGTAGCCTCTCTTACCGGGAAATGTCTCCTAGTGTTACCGCTGAGCCATGGTAGCTTGCTACTGCTCTGGAACACTTAGGCTGGCCGACATGTGTCCTTCTTCGTTCCTGTGTCTGTCCCTTCGGGGAAATGTCACGCTTTGAGTACCGGAGTCCTGTTAGCCCGCTACAGCCCGGTTTACCGGAGTCCTGCTAGCCCAGTGCTACAGCCCGGACCCACTTGCTGATGACCGACACGTTCGAAGCTGGGTCATGGATGCCTGTCCCTGTAAGTCTGTGCCACTTTGGGTTTATGACTAGTCATGTCAGCCCGGGCTCCTTATCATATGGATGCTAGCGACACTATCATATACGTGAGCCAAAAGGCGCAAACGGTCCCGGGCAAAGGTAAGGCGACACCCGTGGGGATACCGTGCGTGAGGCCGCAAAGTGATATGAAGTGTTACCGGCTAGATCGATGTGACATCGAGTCGGGGTCCTGACAGCGTTGGCATCAGAGCCGGACTGCCTGTAGGTTCTCCAAGCCAAACTGGTCGATGTTGAGTCTAGAAATTCTTTAGTTATATGTAGGGGAATTGTTTGTGGGTTGGAACGTAAGGCTCTTTTTGCTCCTTTGTCTTATGACATTCTGATCTGAGTCAGTCCATTCTTCCACCGGGGGTTAAGGAATTAGGATCTATTCTCTCTATCAGGATCACGTGTTACTAATCAGTATACCTTATAGGTATGAAGGATACAAGCCTAGTTCAGTTCTTTTACCATATTATGTTGCTAGGATGGTCTCAGAACTTTGATATGATGATGTTGAGTGTGTATGAAATCCTTTGTCAAATGTCTCAAAATCCTTCTTGAGCATTTACAGCTGTTATGCTGCCGAAATTTTGCTAGAAATTCTAATGCCTTTGCATTATGATTGTGCTTTCAGATGGCCACTCGCGACCTCAATCAAGTGGTTCGCCTGACTCGATGCCTAGATGTACCCGGCCATACTGCCAAGTTGGTCAGGGTAATGACTGAGGCTGGATACCGCTGGTATCCTGAGTACACGGTCGAAGAGCAATTTCGAGACTTTAATCAAAGCCAGTATCTCTGCACTGTCAGGATATTTCCATCTTATCCTGGATCCACCGAGCCCCTTCACTGCTCCTATGGACTCGGGGTTACTATTGAGATGGCTGTGCAGGACGCCGCCTACTCTATGATGACCATTATGCGAGTCAGATCTGGTCTATTTCGGGACTCTGATTTCCGGTATATGCCAGGATCACTTCCGGGAGCACAAGGGTATCTCCAGGCTATCTATGCTGACCCCACTCAGGAGGATTCACGGACTCGCACCACTGCTGAGATGCTCGAGGATAAGGACCGTGAAAATCGGGCCTTGAGGTTAGAGCTCTTCAATACCCGTGCTGACCACTGGGCCACATTGACTCGGTTCGCACCGGCGGTGCAAGCTGGATATTCAGATATGCGCGATCTCTATCCTGTGAGATCTGCTCTGCCAGACGTGATGGGTTGGCGTGATGTAGGAGGCATCACCCCACCTCGCGGTCCCCGCAGGCCACCGTCTGTTGGTCCAAGACCTCATCTTAGCCCCTATGGTCCACAAGCTCCGCGAGATCGTCTGTTTCCGGATGATCATGTTGAGCTTCCAGGCTATGGAGGTGACTTCTACGAGGACTACTACGGATCGGTCTGAGTTAGTGGTAGTATCACTAGTTCGCACTAGCTGTGTCGTCTATCGTCCCGCGTGACTCGTGGGATATGACCTAGTTTGTACTCTTTCCGGAGGTGTAGAAAAATAATGTAAAGGAGCTTGGAATGCCTCCGATGAGATGTAATCCTTTTTTCACCATAATAGTACTTTGTTTGGTCTTGTACTAAACCCTGTATGGTGTGTATGACGATGGAATAAAGAAGCAATTTCTGTATTTACCATGTCATACGGATGATCATCTTGCATTTCGAGTTATACCTTACATTTTATATCCTATGTCGGAATTTTATCATCCTGACTAAATCATTGTCTTGTTACCTAGGATGGTCAACACGCGCGCTAACCCTGCTTCCCAAGAGCAGGCCGAAGGCAGTGAAGCCAGGGATGCAAATCTGCCTCATCCTCCTTCACTAGCCGAGGTTATGATGGAAGCTGAGAGAAACAAGCGGGAGACCAACCGTTTGTTGGAGCGTATTGAACAGAACACAGCACACCATCAGAGGACTAACGTGGTGTCACTCGGTGATTTTATCAAATTACATCCACCCACGTTCCACCACTCCGTCGAGCCTCTCGACGCTGATGACTGGCTTCGCAGTATCTCTCACAAACTGCGTTCCGCGCTGGTAGCGGAGGCTGACAAGGTCACCTTTGCTGCATATCATCTTGAAGGCCCCGCCAGTCTATGGTGGGAGAATTATGGAGCTATGCGCCCAGCGGGCCATGTCACTACTTGGGCTGAATTCAGCGAGGCTTTCCGTGAACATCACATTCCGGAGGGTCTCATGGACCGTAAACGTGAAGAATTTTGCAGTTTCATTCAAGGCCGACTTTCTGTGGATGCTTACAGCAGGGAGTTTGGTAATCTCGCACGATATGCAACTGAGGAAGTGTCTACTGATGCCAAGAAGCAAGCAAGGTTCCGTAAGGGCCTTAGTCCTGAGCTTCGCCGCGACCTCCGTCTGCATGAGTGCACATCTTTTCAGAAACTTGTCAACAAAGCCATCAGTGCTGAAACTGGTCAGACTGACTATGACGCAACACGCAAGCATGGCCGTGACATGGGTTCCTCATCCGGTGCTGGTCCTCAGAAGCGCCGCGTGTGGGTACCCAACACCGCCCTCCCACCCAGGTTCACACCGAGGCCATCTTTCCAGGCGCCTCGCCCTGTTCAACAGTCTGCACCGGCCAAGCCCTATGGGGGTCCAACTAACAATGCTCCTCCACGTACCAGTTCCGTGACTTGTTTCAAGTGTGGGGAATCTGGCCACTATATGCGTGAGTGTCCCCAGACCAACCCCAACCAGTCTGCCAAAGCTGTTGGCCGTGGCAAGCCGACAGGGAAAGTGTTCCACGCCAAGCCGGTCACCGCTTCACGTGGCCATGTCAACTGTGTCTCTGCCGAAGAAGCTCAAGAGGATCCCAACGTCGTTCTCGGTACGCTTCTTGTTAATTGCCACCCGGCATCTGTTATTTTCGATACAGGAGCCTCTCATTCTTTTATATCTGAAAATTATGCTCGTTTGCATAACGTTGCATTCTGTGACATGCCATCCACTATGGAAATTTCTACTCCCGGGTCTAGATGGCAGACCTCTAGGGT
The DNA here is from genome assembly GCF_018294505.1 of Triticum aestivum. NCBI lineage: Eukaryota > Viridiplantae > Streptophyta > Magnoliopsida > Poales > Poaceae > Triticum > Triticum aestivum. The sequence continues at coordinate 177,886,320 of NC_057806.1, read as the reverse complement.
AAGTTATGGAAATGAAATCCAAGTCGACAGACTTGTTTTTCTTGCATCCTTGATAGCCCTTAAATCTTCAGATATTAATATCATTCTGGGTATGGACTGGATGTCAGCTCATCATGCCCAAATTGATTGCTTCTCTAGGACTGTTCAACTCACCCATCCTTCGGGGAAGATAGTCAATGTCTTGACCCGAATGGCCAAGCGACAATTATATTCTCTTAACGCCAGCCCTTTGCCAGACCTTGAGGACATTCCGGTAGTCCGTGACTTCCCGGATGTCTTCCCAGAAGAATTGCCAGGTGTTCCACCTGACAGGGATGTTGAGTTCGTAATAGACCTCATTCCAGGAACCGTTCCGATTGCTAGAAGACCCTATAAGATGGCACCCCTAGAACTAGCCGAGCTTAAGAAACAACTCGATGAGTCCTTGAAAAAGGGTTTCATCCGCCCTAGTTCATCTCCGTGGGCTTGCCCCGTCCTATTCGTCAAGAAGAAGGATGGTACGGACCGGATGGTTGTAGATTACCGACCTGTCAATTTGGTCACAATCAAGAACAAATATCCGCTTCCCAGGATCAACGACCTGTATGATCAGCTCGCTGGATCCTTAGTCTTCTCCAAGATGGATTTGAGGTTGGGCTACCATCAAATCAAAATCAGAAACGGGGACATTCCTAAAACGGCCTTTGTTACTCGTTATGGCCAATACGAGTACACCGTCATGTCCTTCGGTTTAACCAACGCTCCAGCCACCTTTTCTCGGTTAATGAACTCAATCTTCATGGAGTATTTGGATAAATTCGTCGTAGTTTACCTCGATGATATACTCATCTACTCCAAGAACGAGGAAGAACATACCGAACATCTAAGGCTAGTGTTGAAGAAACTTCGAGAGCATCGCCTTTATGCCAAATTTTCTAAATGTGAATTCTGGTTGTCAGAAGTGACCTATCTGGGTCATGTAATATCTGGTAAAGGTATTGCTGTTAACCCTGAGCGAGTTCAAGCCGTCCTTAATTGGACTCCACCTGAATCGGTCAAGCAAGTTCGGAGTTTTCTGGGCTTAGCGAGTTATTGTCGTCGCTTCGTCGAGAACTTCTCCAAAGTTGCTAAACCTCTAACCGAACTCCTCAAGAAAGATAAGAAGTTCAAGTGGACTCCACAATGTGAGCACAGTTTTCAGGAACTGAAAAGACGCCTGACCTCTGCTCCCGTACTGGTACCGCCAGACTTCTCCAAGGACTTTGTTATCTACTGCGACGCCTCGCGAAAAGGACTAGGTTGCATTCTCATGCAAGATCGACACGTAATTGCCTACGCTTCACGGCAATTGCACCCACATGAGGAGAATTATCCTACTCATGATCTAGAGCTTGCAGCCGTAGTCTATGCACTTAAGACCTGGCGGCATTACCTCCTCGGTAATCGTTGCGAAATATTCACTGATCACCAAAGTCTGAAGTACATTTTCACCCAACCGGATCTGAATCTCAGGCAAAGACGTTGGGTTGAATTGATCACAGACTTCGACTTAGGAATAACCTACACCCCAGGGAAAGCCAACATCATGGCTGATGCGCTAAGTCGTAAATCTTATTGTAACAACCTGATGTTACAACAAAGTCAACCACTTCTCCATGAGGAATTTCGGAAGCTTAACCTTCACATTGTACCTCAAGGTTTTCTTTCCACCTTGGTAGCAAAACCTACTCTTACGGATCAAATCATCGCTGCCCAAAAGCGAGATAAGGGAATATCTAAAATCAAAGAGAACATTGCTAGCGGAGGTGCTAGTTGTTTCTCCACAAATGATCATGGTGTTGTGTACTTTGAGAACCGTCTAGTGGTTCCCAAGAACCAGCATCTACGGCAGTTGATCCTTAAGGAGGCTCATGAATCTCCTCTCACCATTCATCCCGGTAGTACTAAGATGTATCAGGACCTACGCCAGAGGTTCTGGTGGACTAGGATGAAAAGAGAAATTGCTCAGTATATTGCTAATTGCGACGTCTGTCATCGTGTAAAAGCAGAGCATCAACGGCCTGCTGGCACCCTTCAACCCTTAGCTATTCCTGAATGGAAACGGGATAAAATTGGTATGGATTTCATTACCGGTTTTCCCAGGACCAAGAGAGGGAATAATGCTATCTTCGTCGTTGTCGATCGTCTTTCCAAAGTAGCCCATTTCTTACCTGTTCGTGAGAGTATAACCGCTAGCCAGTTGGCAGACTTATACATCTCCCGAATAGTGTCCCTCCATGGTGTTCCTTTGGAAATCAACTTGGATCGAGGAAGTCTTTTCACCTCTCGATTTTGGGAAAGTTTCCAAAATGCTATGGGGACTCGTCTCTCCTTTAGCACCGCTTTCCACCCTCAGTCAAGTGGTCAAGTGGAACGCGTCAACCAAATTCTAGAAGACATGCTTCGAGCCTCTGTTATCTCATTCGGAATGGACTGGGAGAAGTGCCTTCCATTTGCCGAATTCGCTTACAACAACAGCTATCAATCTAGCTTGGGTAAAGCCCCTTTTGAAGTTCTCTATGGACGACGGTGTCGAACACCCCTTAACTGGTCAGAGACCGGGGAAAGACAATTCTTTGGCCCGGATATGATTCAGGAAGCAGAAGAACAAGTTCGTATCATTCGTGAAAAGTTGAAAACAACTCAATCTTGTCAAAAGAGTCAATATGACTGAAAACATAAGGCTATGACTTTCGAGGTTGACGAGAAGGCTTATCTTCGGGTCACCCCTCTGAAGGGAACCCATCGTTTCGGTATCAAAGGCAAATTGGCTCCTCGTTACATTGGACCTTTTCGCATCCTCGCCAAACGAGGAGAAGTTGCCTACCAGTTGGAACTACCTCCGCACCTCTCCAGAGTCCACGATGTCTTCCACGTTTCTCAACTCAGGCGTTGCTTCTCGGATCCTATCCGTGAAGTGGACCACGAAACGCTTGATCTCCAAGATAATCTTACATATCGAGAGTACCCCATTCGTATCCTCGATCAGGCCGAACGTACCACCCGACGTCATAATATCAAGTTTCTCAAAGTTCAATGGTCGCACCATTCTGAGAATGAAGCAACTTGGGAAAGGGAGGATCGTCTTCGACTTGAGTATCCCGCCTTCTTCCCGGAGGAACCTAAATCTCGGGACGAGATTCTTTTGAGTGGGGGTGAGTTGTCACACCCTAGCTAGTCATGCATCAGATTGTGTGCATCATGTTTAAATTTCCATTTAAATTGAAATGGGGATTTGTGAAACCCTCAGAATCATTTTTGAAAATGATCCAAATAAAAATTTCTCCAAAAAGGTCCAAGAAAATGCTCATGTTGCTCTCTGAAAATATTGGAATGAGATAAAAATCAAACCAATATTTTTAAGAGCTCATAGGTATTTATTTTGGGCATTTGGAATTAATGCATAAATATTTGCATTGGAAATATATTAGTTATATATATTAATATATGTCCAAATATTATGCCAATTATAAAGGAGCTCTGGAATAATATATCTAGCTCCTGCAAAAATTGGCATAAGGTAAATAAATGATTTAATATATTTTTTAAATCAAAACAAATGTCAGAAATTAGAAAACAGAAATAATTAAAAAAGGGAGAAGCTTACCTGGGCTCCTCCCTGTGCAGCCCAGCCTGCTGGCCGGCCCAGCCAGCTGGCCGGCCCAGCCAGCAGGCGGCCCAGCCCGCCTCCCTCCTCTGTCGTCTTCGTCCTCGACAGAGGGAGGGGAGTGTGGCCGGCGCGCGCGTGCGCCACCGCGCCACGCCACCTGCTCGCCTGCCTGCCTGCCCTCCCCTCCTCGGTCGATGCCCCGGACGACGCCACGCCTTCCCCCCTGCTCTCTCTCACTCTCCCTCGGTTCCTCCCTCCTCTCCCTCGCTCTCTCTCTCACGGCCGAACACCACCATCGCCGCCGTTCGCCATAGCAGCCGTCTCCGGCCACCCCTCGCCCCTCCGCTGAGCTCAGGAGCTCCGCCTCGACCCCCTCTTCCTCCCCACCGATCCACGGGTCTCCGGAAGCCCTGCATCGCCTCCATGCCATCGTCTTCCTCCTCGGGATCCGACCACCATCGCCGTCGATTCGCCGTCTCCAGCGCGTCCCCGAGCCCGTTTCGACGCCCACTGCAACCGCGGTGAGCTCCGCCACCGTTTCCCCCTCTTTTCCCCCTCGTTCCCTCACCGTAGCCTCCTCCCCACCACGGCCGAACCTCCGCCGTCGCCGAGCTCGCCGTCGACGCAGCTCCGGCGACCATTTGGTCACGGGCGTGCATCCGTTGAGCTTGCCGCGACCCGTAGAGCCCCTCCAGCGCCTCAGCTCCCTGGCTTGCGAGCAGCAGCACCGATCCCGACCGCACCCGAACTCCGGCCGCCGCTCACGAGCTCGCCGTCGTCGATACCGGCCACCACAGGCACGGCCACCACCACCGTTCGACGCGCGGGAGCAAGGGCTCTCCAACGAGCCCAAGCACGGCCTCGCCCGTGCCCCGTAGCGCGTTTCCGCATCGCGCCACCGTCTCGGGCCTCGCCGGCGTCATGTCGCCGGTGGGTTTGACCCACCTTGACCACGGCAGGACCCCCCCTGTGTCCCTGACAGGTGGGCCCAGCCCTGTAGCTAATTAGGATTAGCACTAACCGAATCAGTTAAACTAACTACCCACTGACAGTGGGCCCCAGCGCCACTAATTCCTAATTAGGATAAATTAAACCTGTTAAACCCCCCTGTCACTGACGTGTGGACCCCACACGTCAGGTTTGACCTCAGCCAGCCGCAGTTGACCACTGACGTCATGCTGACGTCATGCTGGCGCAATAATTATATTTCTGGATTTAAATTTAATCAGGAAATTCCAGAATATTATTTAAACTTCAAAAATTCATAACTTTTATTCTGTAACTCCAAATCAGACAAATTATATATGAAAAATGATCAGAAAAATCCAATCTATCCATCTGTACTATTTTCATGCATGATCAAACAAGTTAAATTGATGTTTTAAGCAGAACAAGGAAAAGCACTTTAAAAGGCCATGTTTGAGTTTGAAATTTGAATCTTGGATTCAAATTTGTTCAAACCCTTCTGGTTTTTAGTTGCATTAGCCCAACACACTCATATTGCCATGTTTCATGCATGCATCATATTGTTGCACATTGTTTGGTGATGGTTGTGTATCGGTGTCCTTTACGATAGGTTCTGCCTCCGAGGAGTACCGTGATTACCCTAACGAAGAACCGTATCAGTGCATCGAACCATCAGGCAAGCAACCAACCATTTGATCATATCGATACAATCCCATGTTCTCGCTCCTGCTCTCTTTTACTGCATTAAGACAACGCGTTTCAAACTGCTGTGTGCTACGGTAGTTGAACCCATTTCCTCTGCATGACCTGTCATTGCCACAGTAACTAGATGAAACCCACTAGCATGTGTAGGAGTTGATTGAGCCATATGTATGTGTTGTTCCTACCTTGCTATGCCTGCTATGCTTAGAGTCGTGTCAGGTCTGGTTCATCTGGGTGATGGCTAGAGTGAAATGTTTATGTCGGTAATGAGAGTGGTGTGGTGAACACGATTTGGTAAAGGTATCGATGAGAGGCCATGTAGGAGTACATGGTGGGTTGTTTCATTGAAGCCGACCTTAAGCACTGAGATCTGTATGTGTGATTTAAGAAACAGTTACTACCATGCATTGGGCCCTGAAATATGACCCCGCTCGACTTCTTATTCACCCTAGCTCTCTGTCCAGGAGTTGCAAGTAGTTTCTGGTGTTTGTAGCCTATTGGAGGCCGTGGACAGCGCTGACCGTAGGGGTGGGCTGTGATGCGGTAGGTACGTGGCCGGGTGTACCGAATACCCGTTAGGTATCTCGGGAACCCTGTTCACATCGTTCGGGGCCGTATGGGAAACCTCGGCCGGACTCCCTGCGGATGGAACCTAAATAGGCAATAAACCTGGACTAGAGGCTTAAGTGTTTAGGTAGGTCGTGGTCTACACCCACGTCGGCTTTCGCTTGAAGTCTGCCGAGCACATGTCGTGTGCAGACGCTAAGTGGTGGAAACATGTATGAAGAAGTACACCCCTGCAGGGTTATCATAATCTATTCGAATAGCCGCGTCCGCGGTAAAGGACTACTTGGTTGCCTATACAGTTCATAGACAAGTAAATGGAAACTACTAAAATTCTCAAGATAAGTGTGAGTGCCGAGGATGGCTCTTCCGTAGGAAGACGGAGGCGGATCCTCGGTAGTGTATTGAAGTGGTGAGTAGTGGACTCGTGTGCGCAAAACCATTTCAAGTTGGAGTATCGTAGGATAGTCTAGCCAAGAGTCAAAGCTGGCTTGCTGCTATAACTCCACCAACCCTTCTTGATAATATGCATGTATATAGGATCTGATGTAAGTCTTGCTGAGTACCTTTGTACTCATGTTGCTATAATCTACATTTTACAGAAGACGCTGCAACCCCTTCTGATGGGTTCTATGTAGACGTTGACATCAACGAGTAGGCTAAAGGCCCAGGTGGTGACCCTGAGCTTGTGAAGGACCATGTAGTATAGCTAGGCTTTCCAAGCCTCTTTTATTTTACTAGTTGTCTGTACTCAGACAAGTTACTTCCGCTGCTGGTTGGTATGACTGTATGACTTGTATGTTGGGTCGTGAGACCCGTACCTTTGTGTATGTTATGTATGGCTCCCTGAGCCTTAAATAAAGTACTTGTGTCGTAGAGTCATGTTGTGATGCTTCGTTGTATTTGCACATATCGAGCATATTGTGTGTATGATTGAAATGCTTGGTATGTGTGGGATCTGACTACCTAGTTGTTTATCTTTAGTAGCCTCTCTTACCGGGAAATGTCTCCTAGTGTTACCGCTGAGCCATGGTAGCTTGCTACTGCTCTGGAACACTTAGGCTGGCCGGCATGTGTCCTTCTTCGTTCCTGTGTCTGTCCCTTCGGGGAAATGTCACGCTTTGAGTACCGGAGTCCTGTTAGCCCGCTACAGCCCGGTTTACCGGAGTCCTGCTAGCCCAGTGCTACATCCCGGACCCACTTGCTGATGACCGACACGTTCGAAGCTGGGTCATGGATGCCTGTCCCTGTAAGTCTGTGCCACTTTGGGTTTACGACTAGTCATGTCAGCCCGGGCTCCTTATCATATGGATGCTAGCGACACTATCATATACGTGAGCCAAAAGGCGCAAACGGTCCCGGGCAAAGGTAAGGCGACACCCGTGGGGATACCGTGCGTGAGGCCGCAAAGTGATATGAAGTGTTACCGGCTAGATCGATGTGACATCGAGTCGGGGTCCTGACACTCCGTTTCGACCCAGCCATGTACACGAGCCCTGGCCGTACGTATGCGCGAGTAGGTGTTCGAGACCCTGCCCGTATGTACGTATGTGGCCGTATTTTCTTTCTTGCACACTGGCAGCTATACATACATGTACATGCCACGTGCGCGCCTCTACTACGACACATGCGAGCCTCTACATCGACCAACATGTACGTACACGTTCGTGACCAGAATGACAACGCTACGTACGCTTCGACCAGGTGGGTCCCGACTGTCAGGCACTTCCTTGCGTGTGAAGATGTAGCTGGTGGGTCCCAGCAGTTAGGGGGCGAATCGTTTTTTTGCCCGAATGCACTTCCTTGCGTGCGAAGATTTAGTTGGTGGGTCCCAGCAGTCAGGGGAAACGTTTTTTCATGAAATACGGTGGCCCGTCTGGTGGGTCCCCGCTGTCTGGTGGAGGAATAATTATTTTGCGCGTAGTAAGGAGGCACTTCCTTATTGCGGCCGTGGACCCAGCTGCCAGCCTCTCCACATACAGTCCACATCCGATGGAAGCCGTTCCTTGACCATGTTGACCACGCCGTGTCGAGAGTACCAGGGCGGTGGACGACGGCGAGGCCTAGGAAGGGGACGATGCGGAGCCGGGGAAGACGCGACAGCGGAAGCCCGCGCGGAGAGGAGGTTTCACCGGTTTGACTGTGGTGTGAGGCTGCCGTCGCGGGGGCGATGAGGCCTCCGCGGCAGCACAGCCGGCCACGGGAGGCAGGAGCATGCAACACGACCGGCGCTGCTTTGGGCGGCTGGAGCAAGAAGACCAGAGGTTGAAGAAGCACTACGGCCGTTGGATGGACATCGTACGGTCACTGGAGCTAGAATCATTCATATTGACTAAGTTGACAAAGCACTCCATCCCCATCAACTTAGTAGGCCCACAAGTCAGCCACCCACCAAGGTGGGTCCCAACTAGCTGGGGTAGTATTCATTTTTTTGTGCGTAATAAGGAGGCACTTCCTGTGGGTACGAGCTGACAGCGGAGGGAACGTTTTTTTCACGAAATACGGTGGCCCGTCCGATGGGTCCAAGCAGTCAGGGGGGAAACGTTTTTTCACCAAATACGGTGGCCCATCGGGTCCCTGCTGTCAGGTGGAGGAATAATTATTTTCCACATAATAAGGAGGCACTTCCTTGTGGCTGCCGTGGACCCAGCTGTCAGCCTCTCCACGTACAGTACTCTTCCGATGGAAGTCTTTCCTTGACCATGTTGACCATGCCGCGCCGAGAGCACCAGGGCGGTGGACGATAGCGAGGCCTAGGAAGGGGACGACACGGAGCCAGGGAAGACGTGACAGTGGATGCCCACTCGTAGAGGAGTATGAGGGTTCACTGGTTCGCTGCGGTGTGAGGCTGCCGTCGCCGTAGAATAACATGGGCTGTGGGTGAGTAGAGGTATGGCCTGGCCAGCGTTGGGAGTAATAGGGGGCCGTGAGGCCTCCGCTGCATCGCATCCGGCCACGGGAGGCAGGAGCACGAGGCACGACCGGCGCTGGTTTGGGCGGCTGGAGCAAGAAGACCAGAGGTTGAAGAAGCACTACGGCCGTTGGATGGACATTGTACGGTCACTGGAGCTAGAATCGTGCACATTGACTAAGTTGACAAAGTCCTCCATCCCCGTCAACTTAGTAGGCCCACAAGTCAGCCTGCCACTATACTGGGTCCCAGCTAGCAGGGGGAGTACTCATTTTTTCTGCGTAATAAGGAGGCACTTCCTTGCGTGCGAAGATATAGCTGGTGGGTCAGAGCTGTCAGCGGCGGTAACATTTTTTTTGTGAAATACAGAGGCCCTTTCGGTGGGTCCGAGATGTCAGGGGGAGGAATCATTATTTTGTGCGAAATAAGGAGGCATTTCCTTGCGTGCAGCCGTGGACCCAGCTGTCAGCCTCTCCATGTACAGTCCACTTCAGATGCATGTCGGTCGTTGACCACGTTGACCAGGCCACGCTGAGAGCACCAGGGCGGTGGACGACGACGAGGCCTATGAAGGGAATGACACGGAGGCAAGGAAGACTCGGCAGTTGTTTCCCACGCGAAGGGGAGTACGACTGTACGAGGGTTTACTGGTTCATCTGCCGTCGCCGGAGAATAACATCAGGTGTGGGTGAGTAGAGGGATGGCTAGGCCAGCGATGGGAGTGCGATGGGGCGGTGAGGCCTGCGCGGTAGCATAGTCAGCCGCGGGGAGGAGAGAGCAGGCAGTCCCGCTGGCGCTTGTTTGAGCGGCTGGAGCAGGAAGAGCAGAGATTGAAGAAGCACGACGGCTGTTGGATGGACATCCAACAGTCATTGCTTGTGCGTCAACCTTTTTTTTAAGCCTCAAATCTGTGGAAAGCATCATACAACCCATCTGCCATTATTTCTAATAATTTATAGCCCATTTGCTAATTCTTAAGGTTTTTTTGGAGCCCATATTCTTTTTATTAGCATTACAGCCCATATTGTGGCCACGGTTAAAAAATTATATGAAATTTTTGCATATTTCGGTGCGGTCCAAACTGTTTTTAATCCTGAAATTTCGAGTCACATTCAAACTGATTTTAAAAATAAATAGATATCAATATAAAATCCAACAAATTGTCCACGCATAAAAATCAATGCAATTTAAAATCTCGAAATGAAAAAAAGAAATTTGAAACTAATTGCCGGTTTGATGTGTTTTAAAAATGTACAACCCATTTCTCATTACTGATAGGCCATTTTCTCGGCCAGCCGAATGAAACTCTCCTCGTCTTGAAAGATTTGCAGTCCAACAGGCCTGACAAAGCGACTTACTTGGCAAATCACAAAAAAACTGGGCTGCGGCCGTGGACCCAGCTGTTAGCCTCTCCACGTACAGTATGTTGGGGAACGTAGCAGAAATTCAAAATTTTCCTACGTGTCACCAAGATCTATCTATGGAGAAACTAGCAACGAGGGAAGGAGAGTGCATCTACATACCCTTGTAGATCGCTAAGCGGAAGCGTTCAAGAGAACGGGGTTGAAGGAGTCGTACTCGTCGTGATTCAAATCACCGGAGATCCTAGTGCCGAACGGACGACACCTCCGCGTTCAACACACGTATAGCCCGGTGACGTCTCCCACGCCTTGATCCAGCAAGGAGAGAGGGAGAGGTTGAGGAAGACTCCATCCAACAGCAGCACAACGGCGTGGTGGTGGTGGAGGAGCGTGACAATCCAGCAGGGCTTCGCCAAGCATCACGGGAGAGGAGGAGTAGGGAGAGAGGTAGGGCTGCACCAAGAGGAGAAGTTCTCATGTGTTTAGCAGCCCCAAACCTCAACTATATATAGGGGGAAGGGGGAGCTACGCCCCCTTTAGGGTTTCCCACCCCAAGGGGTGCGGCCAGCCCTAGATGGGAATTGGGGGGGCGGCCAAGAGGGGGAGAGAGGGGAGGCGCGCCTGGGGTGGGCCTTAGGGCCCATCTGCCCTAGGGTTTGCCCTCTCCCCTCCTAGTTGCGCCTTGGGCAAGGGTGGGAGGCGCACCAGCCCACTCTGGGGCTGGTCCCTTTCCACTCTAGGCCCATGCAAGCCTCCGGGGTTGGTGGCCCCACTTGGTGGACCCCCGGGACCCTCCCGGTGGTCCCGGTACGTTACCGATAAAACCCGAAACTTTTCCGGTAACCAAAACAGGACTTCCCATATATAAATCTTTACCTCCGGACCATTCCGGAACTCCTCGTGACGTCCGGGATCTCATCCGGGACTCCGAACAACATTCGGTAACCACATACAAGCTTCCTTTATAACCCTAGCGTCACCGAACCTTAAGTGTGTAGACCCTACGGGTTCGGGAGACATGCAGACATGACCAAACGTTCTCCGGTCAATAACCAACAGCGGGATCTGGATACCCATGTTGGCTCCCACATGTTCCACGATGATCTCATCGGATGAACCACGATGTCAAGGACTCAATCAATCCCGTATACAATTCCCTTTGTCTAGCGGTATTGTACTTGCCCGAGATTCGATCGTCGGTATACCGATACCTTGTTCAATCTCGTTACCGGCAAGTCTCTTTACTCGTTCCGTAACACATCATCCCGTGATCAACCCCTTGGTCACATTGTGCACATTATGATGATGTCCTACCGAGTGGGCCCAGAGATACCTCTCCGTTTACACGGAGTGACAAATCCCAGTCTCGATCCGTGTCAACCCAACAGACACTTTCGGAGATACCTGTAGTGCACCTTTATAATCACCCAGTTACGTTGTGACGTTTGGTACACCCAAAGCACTCCTACGGTATCAGGGAGTTACACGATCTCATGGTCTAAGGAAGAGATACTTGACATTGGCAAAGCTCTAGCAAACGAACTACACGATCTTTGTGCTATGCTTAGGATTGGGTCTTGTCCATCACATCATTCTCCTAATGATGTGATCCCGTTATCAACGACATCCAATGTCCATAGCCAGGAAACCATGACTATCTGTTGATCACAACGAGCTAGTCAACTAGAGGCTCACTAGGGACATATTGTGGTCTATGTATTCACACGTGTATTACGATTTCCGGATAATACAGTTATAGCATGAATAAAAGACTATTATCATGAACAAAGAAATATAATAATAACACTTTTATTATTGCCTCTAGGGCATATTTCCAACAGTCTCCCACTTGCACTAGAGTCAATAATCTAGTTCACATCACCATGTGATTAACACTGACAGGTCACATCACCATGTGACCAACATCCAAAGAGTCTTGGGTTTGATCATGTTGCTTGTGAGAGAGGTTTTTTAGTCAACCGGTCTGAATCTTTCAGACCCGTGTGTGCTTTACAAATCTCTATGTCATCTCCTAGATGCAGCTACCACGTTCTATTTGGAGCCATTCCAAATAACTGTTCCACTTGGAGCTATTCTAAATTGTTGCTCCATTATACGTATCCGGTATCTCTACTTAGAGCTATCCGGATAGGTGTTAAGCTTGCATCGACGTAACCTTTACGACGAACTCTTTTACCACCTCCATAATCGAGAAAATTCCTTAGTCCACTAGTTACTAAGGATAACTTTGACCGCTATCTGTGATCCATTCTTGGATCACTCTTGTACCCCTTGACTAACTCATGGCAAGGCACACTTCAGGTGCGGTACACAGCATAGCATACTGTAGAGCCTATGTCTTAAGCATAGGAGACGACCTTCGTCCTTTCTCTCTATTCTGCCATGGTCGAGCTTTAAGTCTTAACTTCGTACCTTACAACTCAGGCAAGAACTCCTTCTTTGACTGGTCCATCTTGAACACCTTCAAGATCATGTCAAGGTATGTGCTCATTTGAAAGTACCATTAAGCGTTTTGATCTATCCTTATAGATCTTGATGCTCAATGCTCAAGTAGCTTAATCCAGGCTTTCCATTGATAAACACTTTCAAAATAACCTTATATGCTTTGCAGAAATTCTACGTCATTTCTGATCAACAACATGTCAACAACATATACTCATCAGAAATTCTATAGTGCTCCCACTCACTTCTTTGGAAATACAAGTTTCTCATAAACTTTGTATACACCAAAATCTTTGATCATCTCATCAAAGCGCACATTCCAACTCCGAGATGCTTACTCCAGTCCATGGAAGGATCGCTAGAGCTAGCATACCTTTTAGCATCCTTAGGATCGACAAAACCTTTCTGATTGTATTACATACAACCTTTCCTTATGAAAACTGGTAAGGAAACTCGTTTTGACATCCATCTGCCAGATTTCATAAATGCAGCTTATGCTAACATGATTCCGACGGACTTAAGCATCGCTATGAATGAGAAAATCTCATCGTAGTCAACTCCTTGAACTTGTGAAAAACTCTTCGCCACAAGTCGAGCTTCATAGATGGTGACATTACCATCCACGTCCGTCTTCTTCTCAAAAGATCCATTTATCTCAATGGCTTGCCGATCATTGGGCAAGTCCGCCAAAGTCCATGCTTTGTTCTGATACATGGATCCTATCTCGAATTTCATGGCTTCTAACCATTTGTTGGAATTTGGGCCCACCATCGCTTCTCCATAGCTTGTAGGTTCATTGTTGTCTAGCAACATGACCTTCAAGACAGGATTACTGTACCACTCTGAAGCAGTACACATCCTTGTCACCCTACGAGGTACGGTAGTGACTTGATCCGAAGTTTCATGATCACTATCATAAGCTTCTACTTCAATTGGTGTAGGTACCACAGGAACAACTTCCTGTGCCCTGCTACACACTAGTTGAAGTGATGGTTCAATAACCAATACAAGTCTCCACCATCCTCCCACTCAACTCTTCGAGACGAACTTTTCCTCGAGAAAGGACCCGATTCAAGAAACAATCCCTATTGCTTTCGGATCTGAATTAGGAGGTATACCCAACTGTTTTGGGTGTCCTATGAAGATGCATTTTATCTGCTTTGGGTTCGAGCTTATCAACCTGAAACTTTTTCACATAAGCGTCGCAGCCCCAAACCTTTAAGAAATGACAGCATAGGTTTCTCTAAACCGGTGTCATCTCAACGGAATTACGTGGTACCCTATTAAAGTGAGTGCGGGTGTCTCTAATGCCTAACCCATGAACGATAGTGGTAATTCGATAAGAGACATCATGGTACGGACCATATCCAATAGGGTGCAACTATGATGTTCGGACACACCATCACACTATGGTGTTCCAGGCGGTATTAATTGCGAAACAATTTCCACAATGTCTTAATTGCGTGCCAAAACTCGTAACTCAGATATTCATCTCTATGATCATATCATAGACATTTTATCCTCTTGTCACAATGATCTTCTACTTCACTTTGAAATTACTGGAACCATTCAATAATTCAGACTTGTGTTTCATCAAGAAAATATTCTCAACATCTACTCGAATCATCTGTGAAGTAAGAACATAACAATATTCACTGCATGCCTCAACACTCATTGGACTGCACACATCAAAATGTGTTGCTTCCAACAAGTTGCTATCTTGTTCCATTTTACTGAAACCGAGGCTTTTCAGTCATCTTGCCTATGTGGTATGATTTGCATATCTCAAGTGATTCAAAAACAAGTGAGTCCAAACGATCCATCTGCATGGAGTTTCTTCATGCGTATACACCAATAGACATGGTTCACATGTCTCAAACTTTTCAAAAACGAGTGAGTCCAAAGATCCATCAACATGGAGCTTCTTCATGCGTTTTATACCATTATGACTTACATGGCAGTGCCACAAGTAAGTGGTACTATCATTACTATCTTATATCTTTTGGCATGAAAATGTGTATCTCTATGATCGAGATTCAATAAACCATTCCTTTAGGTGCAAGACCATTGAAGGTATTATTCAAATAAATAGAGTAACCATTATTCTCTTTAAATGAATAACCGTATTGTGATAGACATAATCCGATCATGTCTATGCTCGACGCAAACACCAAATAACAATTATTTAGGTTTAACACCAATCTCGTTGGTAGAGGGAGCGTGCGATGCTTGATCACATCAAGCTTGGAAAAAACTTCCAACACATATCGTCAGCTCACCTTTAGCTAGTCTCCGTTTATTCCGTAGCTTTTATTTCGAGTTACTAACACTTAGTAACCGAACCGGTATCTAATACCCTGGTGCTACTAGGAGAACTAGTAAAGTACACATCAACACAATGTATATCCAATATACTTCTATCGACCTTGCCAGCCTTCTCATCTACCAAGTATCTAGGGTAATTCTGCTCCAGTGGCTGTTCCCTTTATTACAGAAGCACTTAGTCTCGGGTTTGGGTTTAACCTTGGGTTTCTTCACTAGAGCAGCAGCTGAATTGCCGTTTCATGAAGTATCCCTTCTTGCCCTTGCCCTTCTTGAAACTAGTGGTTTCACCAACCATCAACAATTGATGCTCCTTCTTGATTTCTACTTTCGTGGTGTCAAACATCGCGAATATCTCAAGGATCATCATATCTATCCCTGATATGTTATAGTTCATCACGAAGCTCTAGCAGCTTGGTGGCAATGACTTTGGGGAAACATCACTATCTCATCTAGAAGATCAACTCCCACTCGATTCAAGTGATTGTTGCACTCAGACAATCTGAGCACAAGCTCAACGATTGAGCTTTTCTCCCTTAGTTTGCAGGCTAAGAAAATCGTTGGAGGTCTTATACCTCTTGACGTGGGCACGAGCCTGAAATCCCAATTTCAGCCCTTGAAACATCTCATATGTTCCGCGACGTTTCGAAAACGTCTTTAGTGCCTCAACTCTAAACCATTTAACTGAACTATCACGTAGTTATCAAAAGGTGTATGTCCGATGTTCGCAACATCCACAAACGACGTTTGGGGTTCAGCACACTGAGCGGTGCATTAAGGACATAAGCTTTCTACTGTCCGCATAATCGCTACTTTCAACTTTCAACTATATTTTCTCTAGGAACATATCTAAACAGTGGAACTAAAGCGCGAGCTTACGACATAATTTGCAAAAGGTCTTTTGACTATGTTCAGGATAATTAAGTTCATCTTATGAACTCCCACTCAGATAGACATCCCTCTGGTCATCTAAGTGATTACATGATCCGAGTCAACTAGGCCGTGTCCGATCATCACGTGAGACGGACTAGTCATCATCGGTGAACATCTTCATGTTGATCGTATCTACTATACGACTCATGCTCGACCTTTCGGTCTCCGTGTTCCGAGGCCATGTCTGTACATGCTAGGCTCGTCAAGTTAACCCTAAGTGTTTTCGCGTGTGTAAATCTGTCTTACACCCGTTGTATGTGAACGTAAGAATCCATCACACCCGATCATCACGTGGTGCTTAGAAGCGACGAACTGTAGCAACGGTGCACAGTTAGGGGAGAACACTTCTTGAAATTGTTGTAAGGGATCATCTTATTTACTACCGTCGTTCTAAGTAAACAAGATGCATAAACATGATAAACATCACATGCAATCAAATAGTAGTGACATGATATGGCCAATATCATTTTGCTCCTTTTGATCTCCATCTTCGGGGCTCCATGATCATCATCGTCACCGGCATGACACCATGATCTCCATCATCATGATCTCCATCATCGTGTCTTCATGAAGTTGTCTCGCCAACTGTTACTTATACTACTATGGCTACCGGTTAGCAATAAAGTAAAGTAATTACATGGCGTTGTTCAATGACACGCAGGTCATACAATAAATAAAGACAACTCCTATGGCTCCTGCCGGTTGTCATACTCATCGACATGCAAGTCGTGAATCCTATTACAAGAACATGATCAATCTCATACATCACATATCATTCATCACATTCTTCTTGGCCATATCACATCACATAGCATACCCTGCAAAAACAAGTTAGACGTCCTCTAATTGTTGTTGCATGTTTTACGTGGCTGCTATGGGTTTCTAGCAAGAACGTTTCTTACCTACGCAAAACCACAACGTGATATGCCAATTGCTATTTACCCTTCATAAGGACCCTTTTCATCGAATCCGTTCCGACTAAAGTGGGAGAGACTGGCACCCGCTAGCCACCTTATGCACCAAGTGCATGTCAATCGGTGGAACCTGTCTCACGTAAGAGTACGTGTAAGGTCGGTCCGGGCCGCTTCATCCCACAATACCGTCGAAACAAGATTGGACTAGTAACGGTAAGCATATTGAACAACATCAATGCCCACAATTACTTTGTGTTCTACTCGTGCAAAGAATCTACGCAATAGACCTAGCTCATGATGCCACTGTTGGGGAACGTAGCAGAAATTCAAAATTTTCCTACGTGTCACCAAGATCTATCTATGGAGAAACTAGCAACGAGGGAAGGAGAGTGCATCTACATACCCTTGTAGATCGCTAAGCGGAAGCGTTCAAGAGAACGGGGTTGAAGGAGTCGTACTCGTCGTGATTCAAATCACCGGAGATCCTAGTGCCGAACGGACGGCACCTCCGCGTTCAACACACGTACAACCCGGTGACGTCTCCCACGCCTTGATCCAGCAAGGAGAGAGGGAGAGGTTGAGGAAGACTCCATCCAACAGCAGCACAACGGCGTGGTGGTGGTGGAGGAGCGTGGCAATCCAGCAGGGCTTCGCCAAGCACCACGGGAGAGGAGGAGTAGGGAGAGAGGTAGGGCTGCACCAAGAGGAGAAGTTCTCATGTGTTTAGCAGCCCCAAACCTCAACTATATATAGGGGGAAGGGGGGGCTGCGCCCCCTTTAGGGTTTCCCACCCCAAGGGGTGCGGCCAGCCCTAGATGGGACTTGGGGGGCGGCCAAGAGGGGGAGAGAGGGGAGGCGCGCCTGGGGTGGGCCTTAGGGCCCATCTGCCCTAGGGTTTGCCCTCTCCCCTCCTAGTTGCGCCTTGGGCAAGGGTGGGAGGCGCACCAGCCCACTCTAGGGCTGGTCCCTTTCCACTCTAGGCCCATGCAAGCCTCCGGGGTTGGTGGCCCCACTTGGTGGACCCCCGGGACCCTCCCGGTGGTCCCGGTACGTTACCGATAAAACCCGAAACTTTTCCGGTAACCAAAACAGGACTTCCCATATATAAATCTTTACCTCCGGACCATTCTGGAACTCCTCGTGACGTCCGGGATCTCATCCAGGACTCCGAACAACATTCGGTAACCACATACAAGCTTCCTTTATAACCCTAGCGTCACCGAACCTTAAGTGTGTAGACCCTACGGGTTCGGGAGACATGCAGACATGACCGAGACGTTCTCCGGTCAATAACCAACAGCGGGATCTGGATACCCATGTTGGCTCCCACATGTTCCACGATGATCTCATCGGATGAACCACGATGTCAAGGACTCAATCAATCCTATATACAATTCCCTTTGTCTAGCGGTATTGTACTTGCCCGAGATTCGATCGTCGGTATACCGATACCTTGTTCAATCTCGTTACCGGCAAGTCTCTTTACTCGTTCCGTAACACATCATCCCGTGATCAACCCCTTGGTCACATTGTGCACATTCTGATGATGTCTTACCGAGTGGGCCCAGAGATACCTCTCCGTTTACACGGAGTGACAAATCCCAGTCTCGATCCGTGTCAACCCAATAGACACTTTCGGAGATACCTGTAGTGCACCTTTATAATCACCCAGTTACGTTGTGACGTTTGGTACACCCAAAGCACTCTTACGGTATTAGGGAGTTACACGATCTCATGGTCTAAGGAAGAGATACTTGACATTGGCAAAGCTCTAGCAAACGAACTACACGATCTTTGTGCTATGCTTAGGATTGGGTCTTGTCCATCACATCATTCTCCTAATGATGTGATCCCGTTATCAACGACATCCAATGTCCATAGCCAGGAAACCATGACTATCTGTTGATCACAACGAGCTAGTCAACTAGAGGCTCACTAGGGACATATTGTGGTCTATGTATTCACACGTGTATTACGATTTCCGGATAATACAGTTATAGCATGAATAAAAGACTATTATCATGAACAAAGAAATATAATAATAACACTTTTATTATTGCCTCTAGGGCATATTTCCAACACAGTACTCTTCCGATGGAAGTCGGTCGTTGAGCACATTGACCACGCCGCGCCGAGAGCACCAAGGCGGTGGATGACGGCGAGGCCTAGGAAGGGGACGACACGGAGCCAGGGAAGACGCGGCAGTGGATGCCCACGCGGAGAGGAGTACGAGGGTTCACTGGTTTGGCTGCGGTGTGAGGCTGCCGTCGCCATAGAATAACAGGGGCTGTGGGTGAGTAGAGGGATGCCTTGGCCAGCGGTGGGAGTAGTAGGGGACGGTGAGGCCTCCATGGCATCACAGCCGGCCACAGGAGGCAGGAGCACGCGGCACGACCGACGCTGGTTTGGGTGGCTGGAGCAAGAAGACTAGAGGTTGAAGAAGCACTACTGCTGTTGGATGAACATCGTACGGTAACTGGAGCTAGAATCACTCATACTGACTAAGTTAACAAAGACCTCCGTCCCCATCAACTTGGTAGGCCCACAAGTTAGCCTCCCACGATGCTGGGTTCTAGCTGGCAGGGGGAGTATTCATTTTTTATGCGTAATAAGGAGGCACTTCCTTTCGTGCGAAGATAGCTGGTGGGTCCGACCTATCAGCGGGGCGCACGCTTTTTTCGCGAAATACATAGGCCCTTCCGGTGGGTCCCAGATGTTAGGTGGAGGAATCAAAGACTTGAGAAGGCGTACAAAACAAGCTAGTGTACGAGTAGAGAGATGTTGCTGAGTTTTAGAAACAAGAGAGACGTGCTCCTGTAGCTGGTTTGAATCCAAACCTAGACTATGACTATATATGGTGCTATGCTACTCTACAAGTAATGAAACTGACATATCCAATGTTCGCTTCTCCTCTTCTCTACTTACTTTGCCTAGCATCAGAAGCTCTGGCCGCAGCAACCATGTCCGCTGGCTGCTCGTCCACCTGCTCTTCAGCAGGCAACAACCAAATATGCACCAAGTCGCCACCCGTACCATCACCCGTGGGTCTCATCACACTCCCGCCGGCACGCGCACCACAGCCAGTTGCTCATCACACCCCGTCGGCATGCGCACCATAGCCGGTTGCTCATCGCAACCCGCTGCCGTTGGTGTGGTGCCACTGCTGCAAATCACGCAGAGTCATCCGTCGCGTCTCAACCACAATCCTCAACCCTGGCCGAGTCTTTACAAATGCCCGAATCATGGGGTACTAATATGTTTAAGTGTTGTTCTGCTGCTTTCAGTTGTCGATTTTTTTAATAGTTTGGTTGATGATCTTCCAATTTGATTTGTGCAGAAAAGGGAAGATTCGTGTGATTTGTATTTCTGGGAAGTTGCTGATGTGGAGGAGTGCAACTATGCTGATTATTTGGTTAGCCGAGTAATCCCAATACCAGCAGGTTGGGGTGTTGGACAAATAACTGAAGGAACGACAAAAGAGGAAGATGCAGAGCAGAAGGTTAAAGATGCAGTTCCTCTGATCATGGCCAAGCAACAGCTGCTGAACAACCTTGACAGCAATGAGTAGATGAAAGAGCTTGTGAAGATAATGGGCAAAATCGATGTGCTCTGTAGGATGATTGTCTCTTTATTTGCAGTGTATGTAGCACTCGTGATGTATTCAGTGGCTATGACATGAGCACTTTGCTGAAACTATTAATGAATGAAACCTGTGTAGCAGGCTGGGCGTAGTGTAGTGAACATCTAATGATTTCTATTAACGGAAATCAGGGGGTATCCCCTTTTGCTCATAAATAAATAAATAACAGAGGCCCTTTTGGTAATAAATAAATAAATTAGCAGAGGCCCTGTCAGGTCAGCTTTGTTATCATTCGAAGACGTCGAGCAAATTGCAGTCTAACAACAAACTATGTCATCAAATTCAAGTTTCACAGCCAAATATGAGTACAACTAAACAACAATGTCATCATGTTTTAGTCATCATACAATCACCAAACACAAATCAGCATACATAACAGGTGATGTTCTCACAGGAAAATACTAAACAACCTGTTCATCAGGCTTCAGTTGTCATAGAAAACACAATTTCACATAGTAGATAAAAAACGTCTTCTAACAGGCAAATATGACAAAAGCAATGTAATCATCATCCGCAGCAGCAATGTCAACATCTTCGCCATGTGTATCAATCTGAATCGTAATTCCCCACGGTGTTATCTTCTTCTTCGTCCTCAACGTCCTCGAACATTGGCTTCTTCTTGATCAACTCTTGTATGTCCACAGCACGACATGCAATCTTTTCGCCGGCGTCATTGACGTGATGGTTCTCAAAGATATTAGGAACATCTGTGTTATCTTGTACATCAGGAGCAGTGTAAGCATCATCTTGTTGTGCAAATTCATTAAACGAATTCCTCTGCTCAAACCTTTGCAATACTCTCCAGTCATCGCTATGTGCAAATGTGTCTTCCAAGAAAAATATCCGTATTGCTTGATTTGCCAAAATAAAAGGCTCATTGGTCTGGTACACCGCCTTAACATTGATGGATTTGAAATAATCATCAGCTGTAGGTTTTGCGATCCTGGAAAATAGGTTATACCAATGACAGCACAACAGAACCACACACCGATGATCCTTGAAACTGGAGATATACTGCAACTGAACAATGTCTGTTATGTTAGCATACATTTCAGTTGTCTCTTTGTCATATGTATCCATGCTCATGATGGCACTGTTTTGTGTCTTCCTGCCTTCGTCTCGTGCAAGGGTGTTGTAGCAGACATGTCCAACAACGCAAAATTCATAATGTCTTGCCCGAGTATTAGGACCCATTGCTAGTGAGTAAAGGGCATCATCAACTGCCTGTCCATCCTCCCGCATCTTCTTAACCGATGGTTAGAAAATAGACAAGCTGATCATCTTATGTACTCAATATATTAAAAAAACTGACAGTGCAATTCAAAAGCTTACATGGCTCTTGAACCATTTCGCAAATCCTGCCATGACCAGTTTGTCAATGTTTCTTGGATTTTGCGGCAGTAACTCCTTTTTGTAGATGCTGCACAACATAGTGATCGCGTCAAACATCTAAATATATAAGAATGTGCTGCAAGTTTAGTAGATTACGATGTATAAGCTGCAATACTTAGCACTTACTTGATATAAGGTAGTACCTCAGGACAGTTATTCAACACATACCAAACCATTTTGTCCAAATCTTTAGGTTTATCCTCTTGTCGACTCTTCCTTGTAACTCAAACAAAATAATCGAAAACATTGAGCTCGGGATTGTCTTCATCCACCTCTTTGCTAAGCTGATCAACTGTTTAACTATATTTTGAGCAGAATGTCAACGCTTCTATAGCAATGTAGGCCTCTGCAATGGAACCCTCGGGTCTAGCTCTGTTCCTAACATAGCCCTTGAAAATGCCTAGCCGCCTTTCTACATCCAGCCATATTGTACTAGACCTCTAAGTAGTGCCTCATCAGGTAGATGAACAGCCAAATGCACCATCACATCAAAGAAGGTTGGAGGATATATCTTCTCAAGGTCGCATAGGATAGTTGGTATCTTGTCTCTAAGACGCTCCAAAGCATCTATCCTGATATTTCTATTGCAGAGTTCCCTGAAGAATTGTCCCAACTCTGCAACTGCTCTGTATAAGTCAGGGCGGCCCAATCCTCTAAGGATAACATGTAAAACCCTTTGAAGTAGGACGTGGCAGTCATGAGTTTTCAACCCTTGTACCTTGTTTCCATCTGCACTGACTCTCCTTTCAGGGTTGGAAGCAAATCCATGTGGGAATCTCACATGTGACAGGACCTCGCAGAATTCTTTTTTTACCTTGTCCAAGACGTACACAGCTGGTGCCATATCCCGTGGTTTACCTTCATCTTGCACCTGCAAATCCTGTTTGATACCCAGGTGTGTCAAATCAACCCTAGATTTTAAGGTATCTTTCGTCTTGCCTTCAATATTAATAAGTGTGCTGATAATGCTGTCACATATATTTTTTCTCGATGTGCATCACATCAAGATTATGCCGCAGATCCAAATCTTCCCAATACTCCAAGTCCCACAAAGTGGACCTGCGTGTAAACAATAATCTCTCTTCTGCCCCGCTATGCTTCCTTTTCCCGCTACCATTATCAGGATGGTTTCCTGGTGTAATATGCCTGACCTTCTCTAATTCCACTTGAAACTCATCGGCGGTGAGCCTCTTTGGCGCATCATGGTTTTCATGCTTTGCATTGAACACATGTCTTCGGTATTTTCTAGGATGCGGCTTGCCTTGGCAAGGAAATGGCGGTGTCCAATGTAACAGATCTTGCTACGTATGACAGCGGATTCCCGTCACAACGAACACATGCATTGTAACCATGTGTCGTTCGCCCTGACATAGTGCCCAAAGCCGGATAATAATGGACGCACCAAATTATAACAACACGCAGAAAGAAATCAGCTGGTGGGATGCTATATAGGTCTCGAGTGAGAACACCCCTCCATAGCTGTTGAAGTTCCTCCACAAGAGGCTCCATGAACAAATCAAAATCCTTTCCAGGACTTTTTGGACTTGGGATGTGCAAGGCCATCATGTAGTTTGATTCTTTGGTGCAGACATTTGGAGGCATGTTGTAAGGGATAACAAGCACTGGCCACATGCTATATGTGGCGCCATGGTGGCCAAATGGGTTAAATCCATCTGAAGCTAAGCCAAGTCTAATGTTTTATAACACCCTCGATGCGACTATATCTCCCACGTGTCGAGGCACGACTTAGAGGCATAATCGCATTGAAGGCATATGTCGCAAGTTAGGCAATCTTCACAACATCCCATGTAATATAGATAATAAAAGGGAAGATAACATAGTTGGCTTACACTCGCCACGTCAATCAAGTACATAAATAACATTACATCATCCAAACACTCATGGCCTGACTACGGCGCCAAAATAAAAGAGAATCCAACATGCGACACGGTCCCGATCACCCCCAACTGGGCACCACTACTGATCATCAGGGAAGGAAACATAGTAACGTTGAGAGTCCTCGTCGAACTCCCACTTGAGCTCGAGCGCGTCACTGAAAGCACAAGTGCTCCCTAGGTGGTTTTGATAATTGATGACAACATATCTCTTGTTGGACTAACATTTCTATCTAGCATGTTTCAGGTAAGTTCAACAATGGAGTGGCATGGACTAAAGGTTGTGGGAACTCCTTCAAGATACTAAGGACAAAGGATTGGCTAAAGCTTCAAGCTCAAGACTCTTCATTTTACATTTTAGTGATCCAAGATCACATTGAGTCCATAGGAAAAGCCAATACTATCAAGGAGGGATGAGGTGTTGCGTAATGAGCCTCTTGCTTCATGTGCTTAATGATATGCTCCAAAATCCTCAGCTACTTTCCCACTTCCACATATGACCTAAACCCTAAGCCAAACTCGGTCCTACCGATTCTTCCTATTCGGCGCCACCGAGTTTCACTTATCTTTAGCCACTGCCAAACCCTAGCAATTCGGTCCTACCGATAAGGATCTCGGTCTCACCGAGATGGGATTGCAAACTCTCTGTTACCTATTGCTATATTCTCGGTCCCACCGAGATTGCAATGTAAACTCAGTGTTTCCCCTTTGTAACTTTTTGGTCTCACCGAGTTCCACTCGGTCTCATCGAAAGAGCAAATCGGTCCCACCGAGTTTATCTGACCAACTCTCTGGTTAGCCAATTACCAAATTCGGTCCCACCGAGTTTGTGTAATCGGTCTCACCGAGATTACGTTATGCCCAAACCCTAACCGAATCAGTCCTACCGAGTTGCATGTCAGTCCCACCGAAATTCCTAATGGTCACTAGGTTTACATTTTCGGTCCGACCGAGTTTATTGATTCGGTCCCACCGAGATTGGAAAACTGTGTAACGGTTGGATTTCGTGTGGAGGCTATATATACCCCTCCACCTCTTTCTCATTTAGTGAGAGAGCCATCAGAACACACACACCATTCCAACTCATATGTTCTGAGAGAGAACCATCTACTCATGTGTTGAGATCAAGACATTCCATTCCTACCATATGAATCTTGATCTCTAGCCTTCCCAAGTTGCTTTCCACTCAAATCTTCTTTCCACCAAATCTAAATCCTATGAGAGAGAGTTGAGTGTTGGGGAGACTATCATTTGAAGCACAAGAGCAAGGAGTTCATTACCTACACACCATTTGTTACTTCTTGGAGAGTGGTGTCTCCTAGATTGGCTAGGTGTCACTTGGGAGCCTCCGACAAGATTGTGGAGTTGAACCAAGGAGTTTGTAAGGGCAAGGAGATTGCCTACTTCGTGAAGATCTACCGCTAGTGAGGCAAGTCCTTCGTGGGCGATGGCCATGGTGGGATAGACAAGGTTGCTTCTTCATGGACCCTATGTGGGTGGTTGCTTCTTCGTGGACCCTTCGTGGGTGGAGCCCTTCGTGGACTTGCGCAACCATTGCCCTTTGGTGGAGCCCTGTGTGGACTCGCGCAACCGTTACCCTTCGTGGGTTGAAGTCTCCATCAACGTGGATGTAGGATAGCACTACCTATCCGAACCACGGGAAAAACATCCGTGTCTCCAACTGCGTTTGATCTCTCCAAACCCTTCCCTTTACATTCTTGCAAGTTGCATGATTTACATTCCGCTGCTCATATACTCTTTGCATGCTTGCTTGATATGTATTGCGTGTGCTGAAATTGTGACTAAACCCCACTTAAACTGAAAAAGCTTAAAGATTGCAACTTTAGCACTAAGTGTCTAATCACCCCCCCTTTAGAAACATCTACTTCTAGATCCTACAAGTGGTATCAGAGCTTTGGTCTCCATTGCCTTGGTTTAATCACCATTGGAGGAAGATGGATGTGTCCCCTTTAGGGAGTCTTAGACATAGAGTGCCTATTCTTGATGGAAAGTATTTTCATGAGTGAAAAAATGAGATGCTTGTAATCTTCAATCAATATCATTTGAACAAGTATATTACTAGCCCTTGTGCACCCCATATTGATCCCTTGCATCCTACCCTAGATGAAGATATTGACATGATTCGCAATCTTAGAACTATTGAGCTCATCGTTAGAGGTTTGCCCAAAGATTTGATTGCTAGTTTGCCTACTCAAAATTGCGCCTATACTATATGGAAATTTCTTGAGGAACGGTTTCCCAATCACTCCTTGAAAACTTTGGATGAAATTCTCGATAAATCTATTGCCTTGAGTAAGATGAACTCTAGTGATCCTAGTTTTGGTAAATGTCTTCTTGAACTTGCCAATCTTAAGCATGCTAAAGGGGATGTTGAAATCATTAATGATATCATACTCAAAGCTATAAGAATTCATAAAAGTAACCACTTTGATCATCTATCTAATGAATTGCCCTCTCTAGGAAATGATGAGTCACAAGATCATGATGAACATGAATATTATGATGATGATAGTGACTCCGATCTTGATAATGCAATGAAGCATTTTGGTCTTATGGCAAATCTTCGGGGATATGAATCAGGAGGAAAGGAATGGGTCCTTGATAGTGGATGCACTGATCATATGACCGAAGATGAAGAGATGTTCCGTGAACTTGCTGAAAACAATGGCCCTCGAAAATATGTCACCTTTGGTGATAATTCAAAGGGTAAAGTGGTTGGCCTTGGTAAGGTGGCCATCTCACATGATAGTTCCATTCAAAATGTCATGCTCGTTGAATCTCTTGGCTACAACTTACTTTCAGTATCTAGACTTGCTGATTTCGGTTTGAATGTCCTATTTACTGAAGTAGATTGCCAAGTATTTCGTCGAGACAATCATAAAATGGTCTTTACGGGTATGCGTAGAGGTGATCTTTACATTGTCGATTTCTCTAAAAAGGCACAACCTAAAACTTGCTTTGTTGCTAAATCCTCAAAAGGTTGGTTGTGGCATACACGACTAGGTCACGTTGGCATGAGAAACCTTGACAAGCTTATTAAAGGAAATCATATCCTTGGAGTTAACGATGTCATATTTGATAAGGATAGACTTTGCAGTGCTTGTCAAGCAGGTAAACAGGTTGGAGGAAGACATCCCGTGAAGAACATCATGACCACAAGGAGGCCACTCGAGCTGCTTCACATGGATCTTTTTGGTCCCAACGCCTACAAGAGTCTCGGTGGAAATTCTTTTGGTCTAGTTATAGTTGATGATTTTTCAAGATTCACGTGGGTGTTCTTTCTTAATGACAAGTCGTAGGTCCAGAAGATCTTCAGAAACTTTGCTAGGAAGGCCCAAAATCAGTTTGATGTGAAGATCAAGAAGGTTCGGAGTGACAACGGAACGGAGTTCAAGAACGCAAATGTGGACACCTTTCTTGACGAAGAAGGGATTTCACACGAGTTCTCGGCTACGTACACACCTCAACAAAATGGAGTTGTTGAGAGGAAGAACCGGACGCTCATCGAAATGGCAAGAACGATGCTTGATGAATACAAGACGCCAAAGCACTTTTGGGCAGAAGCGGTTGAGACAGCTTGTCACGCAACAAATCGCTTATATCTTCACAAGCTACTCGGCAAGACGGCATACGAGCTCCTCATCGGTAACAAGCCTCAAGTTGGATACTTTCGAGTATTCGGCTCAAAGTGCTACATTCTTGATAAGCATCGTCGTTCAAAGTTTGCTCCTAAATCTCATGAAGGTTTTCTACTTGGTTATGGCTCAAACTCTCACACTTACCGTGTCTACAACAATTCCACCCGAAAGGTTGAAGAGACGGTAGATGTGAAGTTTGATGAATCTAATGGCTCGCAAGTAGAGCAATTGCCAATTGATGTAGGAGACAAAGACCCTTCGGAAGCAATTCAAGACTTGTCCATTGGCAAAATTCGTCCAACGGAGGTGAAGGAGAGTACTTCATCCGTCCAAGTGGAAGCTTCTACTTCACAACAAGGTGAACCAAGAATCGACACGGAAGCATCCACAAGTGGGACACACCAAGATGAAGAAAACGAGGAAGTACGTCAAGATGAACATCAACAACCTCCTTCTCCACCACGACAAGAGAACGACGACGTCAACAATGAAGAAGGCCAAGAAGAAGAACAAGATGAAGAAGATGTTCAACGAAGACCCAAGCAAAAGCTCTCACGAGTTCGAGCAAGAATTGCCAAAGATCATCCAGTCGAGAAAATCCTCAATGATATACAAACCGGGAGAATCACTCGCTCAAGAACTCGTTTAGCTAACTTTTGTGAAAACTATTCATTCATCTCTAGCATTGAACCAATGAAGGTTGAAGAAGCATTGGAAGATCCGGATTGGATAAACGCTATGCATGAAGAGCTACATAATTTTGAGAGAAACCAAGTTTGGACATTGGTTGAGAAGCCCGACAACAACCACAACATCATTGGTACCAAATGGGTGTTTTGCAACAAGCAAGATGAAGATGGACAAGTGGTCCGCAACAAAGCACGTCTCGTCGCCCAAGGATACACACAAGTCAAAGGTATGGACTATGGTGAGACGTATGCTCCCGTTGCTAGACTTGAGTCCATTCGCATCTTACTTGCCTATGCTAATCACCATAATATCACCTTGTACCAAATGGACATTAAAAGTGCTTTTCTAAATGGAGAAATAGAGGAGGAAGTTTATGTCAAACAACCTCCCGGCTTTGTCAATCCTAAGAAACCAAATCATGTTTACAAACTTCACAAAGCTCTTTATGGTCTTAAACAAGCTCCTAGAGCATGGTATAAATGCTTGACCAAGTTCCTTACTACAAGTGGTTTTGAAATTGGTAAAATTGATTCTACTCTTTTTACTAAAAAGGTTAATGGAGAACTATTTGTATGCCAAATTTATGTTGATGACATCATATTTGGTTCAACTAACCCTCTCTTTAGTGAAAAGTTTGGAAAGCTAATGTCAGAGAAGTTTGAGATGTCTATGATGAGCGAACTCAAATTCTTTCTCGGGTTACAAATCAAGCAAACTAAGGAAGGTACATTTGTCTCTCAAACAAAGTACACCAAGGACTTATTCAAGAAGTTCAATATGCAAGAATGCAAAGGTATGTCTACACCCATGCCTACTAGTGGACATAATGATTTGACCAAAGATGGTGAACCTGTTGATCAAAAGGTTTATCGCTCTATGATTGGTTCATTGTTATACCTATGTGCTTCACGTCCCGATATTATGCTGAGTGTGTGCATGTGTGCACGATATCAAGCTGCTCCTAAAGATTGTCATCTTAAGGCTGTGAAAAGGATAGTGAGATATTTAATCCATACACCAAATTTTGGCATTTGGTATCCTAAGAGGTCTTCTTTTGATCTCGTTGGCTATTCCGACTCAGATTATGCCGGAGACAAGGTTGATAGAAAGTCCACTTCGGGTACTTGTCAATTTCTTGGTAGATCTCTTGTGTCTTGGTCTTCCAAGAAACAAAACTCGGTATCCTTATCCACCGCCGAAGCGGAATACATTGCCGCTGGTTCATGTTGTGCTCAATTACTTTGGATGACCCAAACTCTTAAAGATTATGGGATTTATGTGAAACATGTTCCACTGCTTTGTGACAATGAAAGTGCTATCAAAATTGGTCATAATCCTGTACAACATTCTCGAACTAAGCATATTGAAGTTCGCCATCATTTCATTTGAGATCATGTTGCTAAGGGTGACATCAATCTTAAGCATGTTCGCACCGATAAGCAATTAGCGGATATATTCACTAAACCGCTTGATGAGAAAGTGTTTTGCAGGTTGAGAGGAGAATTGAACATCATTGATGCTTCGAACTTGGAGTAGAGACTCCATTGGATACATGCAAGACATGAGCTTATAACTAATCCATGATGTATCTCTTATGATAACTATCTTATGTCTTGGATATATTTGCACCTTGCATGTTGTCTAACCCATGTAGGTGCTTGGTTGAATCTAATTCCATGAGATTGCGACTCACTCACATCTTGAGCAATCTCTACAAGACCAAGACTCTACACAATAGTGGTTGAAGACAAGGAAGCACAAAACCATTCAAACATATCCTTTGACAAATTCTATGTTAAGCTTCATGATTGTCATTTTTGGATACACAAGTGCTCTTCCTTGCAAGAACTAACCCATGTAGGTAGATGAACTCAAACTCCAAGTGGTGCTCCCAACTCTTGATGAACTACATCAACCCTGAGCACCCACACAAGTTCAACTACATGAGCAAGAACCACATCACCACCCAAGGTATGTTATTCCATCTTAGCGAAGCTTTACTCCAAGACATGAGTCAAAGCAACTCAACAAGATGTGAATACATCAAGATGCTTAAACGAAAAATGGTAACCCCATTTTGAGCTTAAACGATGAGTATGACCTATGATCAAGTTTTCTCACTTGACTCCTAAGTCAATATACTCTAACATAGGTGACTATGTCACCACCCAATTCTAGATGAAGTTCTCTTGTGTTCTTTTCTGAGTTATTGCATTTGTCCCTTGCATATTTGTTTCCTTCTTTTTCAAACAAAACAAAAACAAAAACTTCATCTAGAAACTTTCACTCTTTTCTTTTTCGTTCTTTTTCTGCATATTTCCGCATCAAATTCCTTGCAAATCCTTCAGCAAATTCATTGCAAATCTTTGTGAGATCTTACTTCTCTAGTGAGCTGAGGTGACAAGTGTTTTTCTTTGTAAACTCAGTTTAACCGACTTGCAAATCTCGGTTCAATCGAATCTTTTCGGTACCACCGAAATATGCCACTTGGTGCCACCGACTTTGCAATCAGAAAAACAGTTTGCCACTTGTTCTACGTTTCTTCTGATCCAGCTCCACTCAATGAATCTTGTCCTCCACAAGCATCACAATTTTATTCCCTGCTTTGTACTGAATCTCAAGGACCAAACCTATTCGACGGATTCCAGGAAAAACCTTCTTGGAAATTGATGTCAAAGGGGGAGAGAGATCACATCAAAGCTTATCATCAGGGAGAGAGAGATCACATCTAAAGCTTATCACCTACAAAGGAGAAAGTACTAAGGGGGAGAGAATACTCAAGGATCCCATATATTAAGGGGGAGAAAGAAATCTCCAAGGGGGAGAGAATACTCAAGGATCCCAGATGCTTGATGTTCAAGAGGAGAGATGCCACATGTCTTTTTGGGGGAAAGACATGTTCATATGAACTCATTTGAATTAAGTTCTATTCACATCTTTCAGCTCTGATTTTCTGTTTCCTATCTTCTCCCAATATCCCATGTATGATTCAGGGGGAGCAAGACACCTAAGGAAGAGAAATCAGCCAAATTCATTGCATATCTTTATTCTTGGGGACATGTTAAATTCAATGTGGTACCTTGTACTCACTCTCTACATGTCATCCCAGTCTTGG
This sequence comes from Triticum aestivum, assembly GCF_018294505.1. Taxonomy (NCBI): domain Eukaryota; kingdom Viridiplantae; phylum Streptophyta; class Magnoliopsida; order Poales; family Poaceae; genus Triticum; species Triticum aestivum. Next base: position 177,855,165 of record NC_057806.1, on the reverse strand, counting down.
TATTCTTGTGGTTTCTTTTGTTTGCTCTGGCTAGTGGATGTACCAGTGTTATCTAACCTTGTTTGTGCAGGTTCATTCCATCCTAAGCCAACTTAAGACCACAAGGTAAGTATATGCATCAAAATCATGAGTATGAGGAATTCTTCCTATCCGGCGCCACCGAGTTTCACTTATCTTTAGCCACTGCCAAACCCTAGCAATTCGGTCCTACCGATAAGGATCTCGGTCTCACCGAGATGGGATTGCAAACTCTCTGTTACCTATTGCAATATTCTCGGTCCCACCGAGATATGCAATCGGTCCCACCGAGATTGCAATGTAAACTCAGTGTTTCCCCTTTGTAACTTTTCGGTCTCACCGAGTTCCACTCGGTCTCACCGAAAGAGCAAATCGGTCCCACCGAGTTTGCCTGACCAACTCTCTGGTTAGCCAATTACCAAATTCGGTCCCACCGAGTTTGTGTAATCGGTCTCACCGAGATTATGTTATGCCCAAACCCTAACCGAATCGGTCCTACCGAGTTGCATGTCAGTCCCACCGAAATTCCTAACGGTCACTAGGTTTACATTTTCGGTCCGACCGAGTTTATTGATTCGGTACCACCGAGATTGGAAAACTGTGTAACGGTTGGATTTTGTGTGGAGGCTATATATACCCCTCCACCTCTTTCTCATTTAGTGAGAGAGCCATCAGAACACACACACCATTCCAACTCATATGTTCTGAGAGAGAACCACCTACTCATGTGTTGAGATCAAGACATTCCATTCCTACCATATGAATCTTAATCTCTAGCCTTCCCAAGTTGCTTTCCACTCAAATCTTCTTTCCACCAAATCCAAATCCTATGAGAGAGAGTTGAGTGTTGGGGAGACTATCATTTGAAGCACAAGAGCAAGGAGTTCATTACCTACACACCATTTGTTACTTCTTGGAGAGTGGTGTCTCCTAGATTGGCTAGGTGTCACTTGGGAGCCTCCGACAAGATTGTGGAGTTGAACCAAGGAGTTTGTAAGGGCAAGGAGATCGCCTACTTCGTGAAGATCTACCGCTAGTGAGGCAAGTCCTTCGTGGGCGATGGCCATGGTGGGATAGACAAGGTTGCTTCTTCGTGGACCCTTTGTGGGTGGTTGCTTCTTCGTGGACCCTTCGTGGGTGGAGCCCTTCGTGGACTCGCGCAACCGTTGCCCTTGGGTGGAGCCCTGTGTGGACTCGCGCAACCGTTACCCTTCGTGGGTTGAAGTCTCCATCAACGTGGATGTAGGATATCACCACCTATCCGAACCACGGGAAAAACATCCGTGTCTCCAACTGCGTTTGATCTCTCCAAACCCTTCCCTTTACATTCTTGCAAGTTGCATGATTTACATTCCGCTGCTCATATACTCTTTGCATGCTTGCTTGATATGTATTGCGTGTGCTGAAATTGTGACTAAACCCCACTTAAACCGAAAAAGCTTAAAGATTGCAACTTTAGCACTAAGTGTCTAATCACCCCCCCCTTTAGACACATCTACTTCTAGATCCTACAGTCACCTAGAGCGGAATCATCAGGCCCTGCATCTGGTGTAATAGTAATCTATGAGCCACAGGGACTCAGCAATCTCGCACCCTCGCGATCAAGACTATTTAAGCTTATAGGTAAGGCAAGGTAAAATATGTGGAGCTGCAGCAAGCGACTAGCATATATGGTGGCTATCCTGTTCGCAAAAGAGAGCGAGAATAGGAGGCAAAGCGCGAGAGAGAAACTAGAGAGCAACCTGTGCAAACATTACTCCGACACCGTGTCCGCTTCCCGGACTCCGCCGAGAAGAGGCCATCACGGTAACACACTTAGTTGATTCATTTTAATTAGGTTAAGGTTCAAGTTATCTACAACCGGACATTAACAAATTCCCATCTGCCCATAACCGCGGGCACGACTTTTGAAAGTTCAAATCCCTGCAGGGGAGTCCCAACTTAGCCCATGACAAGCTCTCATGGTCAACGAAGGAATAGACCTCCTCCCAAGACGTTCCGATCAGACTCGGTATCTCAGTTCTTCAAGACACTTCGACAGGTTAAAACAAGACCAGCAACACCACCCAGATGTGCCGACAAATCCCGATAGGAGCTGCACATATCTCGTTCTCAGGGCACACCGTATGAGCAAGACGTCAGGTAGGCCAGCCCAGAGTTGCCCCTGGTAGCCCCGGACATCGCTCGGTTGGACCAACACTCAGAGGAGCACTGGCCCAGGGGCCTAAAATAAGATGACCCTCGGGCTCCGGAAACCCAAGAGAAAAGAGGCTAGGTGGCAAATGGTAAAACCAAGGTTGGGCATTGCTGGAAAAGCTTTACTCAAGGCGAACTATCAAGGGGTTCCCATTATAACCCAACCGCGTAAGGAACGCAAAATCTGGGAACATAACACCGATATGACAGAAACTAGGGCGACAAGAGTGGAACAAAACACTAGGCGAGAGGCCGAGCCTTCCACCCTTTACCAAGTATATAGATGCATTAAGATAACAAGATAATATAATGATATCCCAACAAGTAATTAAATGTTCCAACAAGGAACGGCCTCCAATCTTCACCTGCGACTAGCAATGCTATAAGAGGGGCTGAGCAAAGTGGTAACATAGCCAATCAACGATTTGCTAGGACATGGTGGGTTAGAGGTTTGACATGGCAATTTTGGAGGCTTGAAAGCAAGTGGTAGGCATCGTAGGATTGGCATAGCAAAAGAGCGAGCATCTAGCAAAGCAAAGATAGTAGTGATTTCGAGGGTATGATCATCTTGCCTACACAGTTGTCAGAGTTGACTGGATCCTCGAAAGCAAACTCAACGGGCTCCTTGTTAGCGAACTCGTCTCCCGGCTCTACCCAAACAAGACAAACAAGCAACAAGGACACAATAAACCACGTGCAAAGCTCAAACAATAGGATGCAAGGATGGTATGCTATGCGGGATGCGATGCGGGATGCATATGCAAGATTTGACAAGGGATGCATGAACCTGGCCTCAACTTGGGAATCCAAGTGTGCCACTGGAAAGATGAGATGAAATCGCTTGAAAACGATATAAAGAACGCCGGAATCAGAGTTATGGTTTGGAAATGGCAAACAAAACAAATATGACACCGGTCTGCGATTTACAGCAAGTAGCCATCTAAAAGCAATGAGATGAACAAGCTACATCACTCAAACATGGCATAAAAATACATGACAGGGATGCATTCATGATGCTTAACAAAAGTCTAGCACTGAGCTACGGCCAAATCATCCATTAACAGGTTCAAACAAGCATGGCAAAAATGCATATGGCAAACAGATTTCAGACTTAGTGAAATTAACACTTGTCTGGAATTTCAGATCAGGCAGAACACTTCGGAGCAACACAACTACATGCTAAAGGACCTGAACATGGCAAAGTAAAGAATGGCATGGAGCTACTCAAAGAGCTTAACAAAAGTCCCTTAGTGACCTTGAGCCAAAAGGGATCAGAAAATACAATTGCAAGCATGTGAACATGGCAAAAAAACATAATCAGTTCTCAGACTTAGTGAAAACTGGAGCATGCTGAAAACAGATATCAAGTAGGCATGTTTACGAGCTCGATGCACTCACTACCGATCAAGTCATGATAACCTAAGCATACACCCATCAAGAATACACAAAATGGAAGCTAGACATGGCAAGAACAATAGCATAGCATGCACGGATCAACTACAACATCCTCGGCAAAATCGCTAACTAGTAGACAATCTGCCCAGATTCACAAAGTAGCAAAAGTAGAGCTCGATTGACTCAAGCTAGGGTGCTCCATAATTGCAAACAAAGACATGGATGGATATAGCACTACAATATTAACAAAACATCCTTACTGATCATTCTCAAAAGGGGCACGGATCACTAGGAAACAACATGAACATATGGCCATATGAGATAAACACCTCAAGGACTTGGTGGAAATGCTAAGTCCCTGAAATCAGCACTAACAAGTGCACCACTTTGCAAGCTTGTACTAGTCACCACACACATCACAAAAATACATGGATTGCACCTCTGGAAAGATGGCAAAACCCTTAACAAAACATATCTAGAACTCATGGGCATATCGTGCACACAATAATTATGGCAAAAATGATAAATATCTAAATGGAGTAGCAGATCTGACAATTATCTCAAGTAGCCCTCTTCTAACAGCATTTTGGGCATCAAGATGAACTCAAATGAAAATGATGCAATGGAATGAAATGATGTACTCTCTGAGATGAACATTTTGATATGCTATATGCCAAAAACGGAGTTACGGATGCGGAGTTATGGCACGATGAACAGGAGCAAATGAACTAAGGTTTCGGGCAAAAAGTCAACCCAAGACAAATCCGGATCTGAGATCTGCACGCTTTACGAGGATGGCCGGCGCCGGAGTTCGCGCTCGCCGGAGCTGCGAGGCGTCACCGGAGTCGAGGGAGAGGCGGAGAGGGGCCGGATCCGGCGTGGGGGAGGCGGCGAGGCGGCACGGACGCCAAGGCGGGCGCGGGCAGCGCGGGCGGCGGCGCGCGCGCCGGCGGGGAGGCGGCGTGGAGGCGGCGGCGAGCTCCGGCCGGGCGGGGTCGGGCGGCGCCTCAGGCGCGAGGAGGCGGGGCGAGGGAGCGGGCCGCGGGGGGCGGCCTTGGGCTTCCCGGGCCCGGGCGGCGCGGCGATCTGGGGACTGGGCGCGGGCGAATGGCCCGATGCCACGTGGCGGAGGCGGCGGGATTTTTCGTCTGGCGGCAGGCGGACACGTCCGGCCGCACGGAGGGGAGAGGGATCTAGGGTTTCGTCTGGATTTGGACGGGGAGGCACTAATTTATAGGTAGAGGGAGCTAGGAGACTCAGAATGAGGTGCGGTTTTCGGCCACGCCATCGTGATCGAACGCTCTAGAAGATGGAGAGGGTTTTGGTGGGTTTTGGGCCAAAATGGAGGGGTGTTGGGCTGCAACACACACGAGGCCTTTTTGGTCCCTCGGTTAACCGTTGGAGCATCAAACGAAGTCCAAATGGTACGAAACTTGACAGGCGGTCTACCGGTAGTAAACCAAGGCCGCTTGGCAAGTCTCGGTCCAATCCGGAAAGGTTTAATCCCCACACACGAAAGAAAGGTAGAAATGACCACCGGAGGAGAACGGAGCGCCGGAATGCAAAACGGACAACGGGGAAAATGCTCGAATGCATGAGATGAACACGTATGCAAATGCAATGCACATGATGACATGATATGAGATGCATGACAAAGATAGCAACACACGGAGACAAAAACCAGAACCCGAGAAAATAAAATAACTTAACGCTGGAAACGACAAGAGTTGGAGTACAAATTGGGAAAGTTACATCCGGGGTGTTACATGTTTCTCGGGTTAGCAGCAAACTTTTTGTGCTTCTAATTGAAGCTTTTCCACTCACTACCATGTGATGGATGGCTCATTACATTCTGATCTTTGTACTCCTGGTTCCTAGAATGCCACAGTACATCCTCTCTTGTTTCAGCATCATGAAACAAGCTCTGCAATCTTTGTGTAATTGGAAAATGTCCCAGAACATTATGAGGAATCCTCTTCACAGCATCGCCATCTTTCCATCTTGATGATTTGCATTTCGGGCATTCACTTAAGTTGGCATAATCCTTCCGGAACAAAACACAATTATTCTTACAAACATGGATCATATCATATCCAATTCCAACTGCATGAAGGAAATTCTTCATTTTACTGTAGGTGTGTGGCAGCTCAGACGCATCTGGGAAAGCTTTGCGGAAAGCAGCCAACATCGCATCGAATGATTTGTTGGTCATCCGCTCAGATGTCTTCACCTGAAGAAAGGTGACCATAGCTGAGAATACTGACAACTTATTTCCTGGGGTGACAGCCACGTTGCATTGTTCCAACATGCGGGCCCACCGTTTTTCTTCTACAGGTGAAAGTTCACGGAATGCACGAGCATTTTGTAGCATTGTTTCAATGTTGGTCAAACTCACTGGCTCCGCCACCACCTCCTCCTCCTCCTCCTCTTCCACCTGAGCATTAGGTCAAGATGGTGATCTGCTGCTTCCACATAGTCAATAACATTGACGTTCACAACTTCACCATGATGAACCCAGCTAGTATATGTGACCGACATCCCATACAAGTGTAGATGATTTTGCACAGTTGACTGGGGTCTTGTAACTGAATTCATACAACTGCTACACGGGCAGAGCACATCTGATTTCGGACCACCATACTCATCTCTGATAAAGTTCATGAAGTTTTCAACCCCCTCTACATATGCAGTGGAGAATCTTCGAGTAGAAGTTATCCAAGTCCTGTCCATCTATTAGACATACAAACTAGTTCTTCTACTAGATATTACAGGAAAAACATATATGCTTTTTTATGAAGTCCAGAAGAAAATACCTAGGTCGATGTCTAAAGCTATGGCAAGATATTTGAACGAGCAAATCTAAGTAACGAAATATATGTAAAGCTAATTCAGCAAATAGATTTGAGTCCTAAATTATGGTAGGCTGTTTCAGCAGTCAATGAAGCCGAGCACACAGCCATCGAACTATCGAAGGCCATCGCAGGAACAAAGATCAAGTATAAAACGGTGTAGAGCTATTTCACCTAACGGATTGGTACTAGACCATGGCAATCTACGTCACAATAAATATATGGCAGGATATTTTAGCAACTAATCGGCCTTGGCATGCCATCTCAGCTAAGTAGATTGAGTGCAGAGCAGGGCAAGGAAGCTTCTTAAGCAGAGCATATTGACTGTAAACTAGTTCGGCAAACCGTGAGATTAACAGCGTCTATCAGCTAACATTTAGCGCTACACCGACATGCACGGGGCCTCAGTCTAGAATGTGCGTACCGTGGGAGAAGCTGACCGCCGTGCGTCTCCACACGATCGTCGCCAGCGGTGGCGGCGCTGACCACCGTGCGCCTCCACAAGAACGTCGCCAGCGATGGCGGCGCGGCTAGAGGATGCAGTCTACGAGAGCGTACTATGGGAGCGAGAGGATCGCCGTGCGTCCCCTCGAGGAACCGCGACACCGATGTATCAGCGTGGTGGGGAGGGCGGCTTTGGCGGAGCGAATGGAGTGGAGGGGGAGGGGGACGGGGGGGGGGGGGGGAGAGGGGGGGGGTTTAGGGGAATAATAGCAATCTCAACATAACGAGAGGTAATTTAGTAACATGAAAATTTCTACCACCATATTTTCCTCTCTCATAATAATTGCATGTGGGATCATAAGCAAATTCAACAAAATATCTATCACATAAAATATTTTCAACATGATCCACATGCATGCAAAGTTGACACTCTTCCAAAATAGTGGGATTGACATTAACTAAAGTCATGACCTCTTCAAACCCACTTTTATGAAAAACTTCATAAGATTGAACATTATGCAAATATGTGGGATCTAAAGTTGACACTCTTCCAAACCCACTTTCAATATTATTGCAAACACTATTATCAATCTCATAATCATCATGGGGAGTAAATAAATTTTCAAGATCAAAAGAAGAATCACCCCAATCATGATCATTGCAACAAGTAGAGGACATAGCAAAATTAGCATCCCCAAGCTTAGGGTTTTGCATATTATTAGCACAATTTTCATAAATAGAATTTATAATAAAATCATTGCAATCATGCTTTTTATTCAAAGATCTATCATGAATTGCATCATAAAGTAATTCATCACACTTTTTAGATTCACGAATTTTAGGCAAAACCTCATAAAGATAATCTAGTGCACAAAACTCACTAGCAATTGGTTCATCATAATTGGATCTCTTAAAAAGATTAGCAAGTGGATGAAGATCCATAGGTCTTAGGTTCTCTATTTAGTAATAAATAAACAACTATTCCAACCATACGAGCAAACAAGAATGGGCAAAAGAGGCAAATAGAGAGGGAGGATAGAGAGAGAGAGAGAGGGCGAATAAAACGGCAAGGGTGAAGTGGGGGAGAGGAAAACGAGAGGCAAATGGCAACTAATGTAATGCGAGAGATAGGGATTGTGATGGGTACTTGGTATGTTGACTTTTTGCATAGACTCCCCGGCAACGGCGCCAGAAATTCTTCTTGCTACCTCTTGAGCTTGCGTTGGATTTCCTCAAAGAGGAAAGGATGATGCAGCAGAGTAGCGTAAGTATTTCCCTCAGTTTTTGAGAACCAAGGTATCAATCCAGTAGGAGGCCACGCTCAAGTCCCTCGTACCTACACAAAACGATAGCTACTCGCAACCAACACGATTAGGGGTTGTCAATCCCTTCACGGTCACTTGCGAGAGTGAGATCTGATAGATATAATATTTTTTTGGTATTTTTGGTATAAAGATGCAAAGTAAAAAGTAAAGGCAAAGTAAAAAGCAAAGCAAGATTAAAGTGATGGAGATTAATATGATGAGAATAGACCCGGGGGCCATAGGTTTCACTAGTGGCTTCTCTCAAGAGCATAATTATTCTACGGTGGGTGAACAAATTACTGTTGAGCAATTGACAGAATTGAGCATAGTTATGAGAATATCTAGGCATGATCATGTATATAGGCATCACGTCCGTGACAAGTAGACCGAAACGATTCTGCATCTACTACTATTACTCCACTCATCGACCGCTATCCAGCATGCATCTAGAGTATTAAGTTAAAAACAGAGTAACGCCTTAAGCAAGATGATATGATGTAGAGATATAAATTCATGCAATATGAAATAAACCCCATCTTGTTATCCTTGATGGCAACGATGCAATACGTGCCTTGCTGCCCCTTCTGTCACTGGGAAAGGACACCGCAAGATCGAACCCAAATCTAAGCACTTCTCCCATGGCAAGAACTACCAATCTAGTCGGCCAAACCAAACGGATAATTCGAAGAGACTTGCAAAGATAACCAATCCTACATAAAAGAATTCAGAGAAGATTCAAACATTATTCATAGATAGACTTGAACATAAACCCACAATCCATCGGTCTCAACAAACACATTGCAAAAAGAAGATTACATCGAATAGATCTCCACGAGAGAGGCGGAGAACTTTGTATTGAGATTCAAGGAGAGAGAAGAAGCCTTCTAGCTACTAACTATGGACCCGAAGGTCTGAGGTACACTACTCACACTTCATTAGAGAGGCTATGATGATGTAGAAGCCCTCCGTGATGACGGCCCTCTTCCGGCGGAGCTCCGGAACATGCCCCAAGATGGGATCTCGTGGATACAGAAAGTTGCGGCGGTGGAATTAGGTTTTTGGCTCCTGTTCTGATCGTTTGGGGGTACGTAGGTATATATAGGAGGAAGGAGTACATTGGTGGAGCTCCAAGGGGCCCACGAGGCAGGGGGCACGCCCTAGGGGGGGCGCCCCCACCCTCATGACCGCCTCTTTTGTTCCTTGGAGCAGGGTCCAAGTCTCCTGGATCATGTTCGGTTAGAAAATCACGTTCCCGAAGGTTTTATTCCGTTTGGACTCCGTTTGATATTCCGTTTCTTCGAAACACTGAAATAGGCAAAAACAACAATTATGGGCTGGGCCTCCAGTTAATAGGTTAGTCCAAAAATAATATAAAAGTGGAAATACGTTGGAGACGTATCAATAGTGAATACATGAACTCCTCAAACTACGATCATCACCGGGAGTGGTCCCGATTATTGTCACTTCGGGGTTGCCGGATCATAACACATAGTAGGTGACTATAGGCTTGCAAGATAGGATCAAGAACTCTCATATATTGATGAAAACATAATAGGTTCAGATCTGAAATCATGGCACTCGGGCCCTAGTGACAAGCATTAAGCATAGCAAAGTCATAGCATAACATAGTGGATACTAGGGATCAAACCCTAACAAAACTAACTCGATTACATGATAAATCTCATCCAACCCATCACCGTCCAGCGAGCCTACGATGGAATTACTCACGCACGACGGTGAGCATCATGAAATTGGTGATGGAGGATGCTTGATGATGATGACGGCGACGGATTCCCCTCTCCGGAGCCCCGAACGGACTCCAGATCAGCCCTCCTGAGAGGTTTTAGGACTTGGCGGCGGCTCCGTATCGTAAAACGCAATGAATCCTTCTCCTTTATTTTTTTCTCCCCGAAAGTGAATATATAGAGTTGGAGTTGAGGTCAGAGGAGCTCCAGGGGGTAGGGCGCGCCCCCACCCTCGTGGACAGGTGGAGGCCCCCCTGATGTGGATCTTCCTTCCAGTATTTTTTATATATTCCAAAATAATTCTCCGTTGATTTTCAGGTCATTCTGAGAACTTTTATTTCTGCACAAAAATAACACCATGGCAATTCTGCTGAAAACAACGTCAGTCCGGGTTAGTTCCATTCAAATCATGCAGGTTAGAGTCCAAAACAAGGGCAAAACTGTTTGGAAAAGTAGATACAACGGAGACGTATCAACTCCCGCAAGCTTAAACCTTTGCTTGTCCTCAAGCAATTCAGTTGATAAACTGAAAGTGATAAAGAAAAACTTTTACAAACTCTGTTTGCTCTTGTTGTTGTAAATATGTAAAGCCATCATTCAAGTTTTCAGCAAAGATTATGAACTAACCATATTCACAATAACATTTAGGTCTCATGTTTACTCACATCAATGACATAATCAACTAGCGAGCAATAATAATAAATCTCGGATGACAACACTTAATCAAAACAATCATGATATGATATAACAGGATGGTATCTCGCTACCCTTTCCGAGACCGCAAAACATAAATGCAGAGCACCTTTAAAGATTAAGGACTGACTAGACATTGTAATTCATGGTAAAAGAGATCCGGTCAAGTCATACTCAATGTAAACTAACAGTAATGAATGCAAATGATAGTGGTGCTCTCCAACTGGTGCTTTTTAATAAGAGGATGATGAATCAGCATAAAAGTAAATAGATAGGCCCTTCGCAGAGGGAAGCAGGGATTTGTAGAGGTGCCAGAGCTTGGTTTTGAAATAGATATGAATAATATTTTGAGCGGTATACCTTCATTGTCAACATAACAACCGAGAGATGGCGATATCTTCCATGCTACTCACATTATAGGCAGCTCCCAAATAGAATGGTAAAGTTTATACTCCCCCTCCACCAACAAGCATCAATCCATGGCTTGCGCGGAACAACGAGTGCCTCCAACTAACAAGAGTCTCGGGGGAGTTTTGTTTGCAATTATTTTGATTTGATTTGCATAAAGCATGGGACTGGGCATCCCAGTGACCAGCCATTTTCTCGTGAGTGAGGAGCGGAGTCCACTCCTCTTAAGAATAACCCGCCTAACATGGAAGGTACGGACAACCCTAGTTGATACATGAGCTATTCGAGCATACAAAATAGAATGTTTATTTGAAGGTTTAGAGTTTGGCACATACAAATTTACTTGGAATGACAGGTAGATACCGCATATAGGTAGGTATGGTGGACTCATATGGAACAACTTTGGGGTTTATGGAATTGGATGCACGAGCAGTATTCCTGCTTAGTACAAGTGAAGGCTAGCAAAAGACTGGGAAGCGACCAGCTAGAGAGCGACAACAGTCATGAACATGCATTAAAATTAATCAACACCGAATGCAAGCATGAGTAGGATATAATGCACCATAAACATAAATATTGTAGAGGCTATGTTGATTTTGTTTCAACTACATGCGTGAACATGTGCCAATTCAAGCCACTCGAATTGTTCAAAAGAGGATACCACCCTATCATACCACATCACAACCATTTTAATAGCATGTTCACGCAAGGTAAACCATTATAAGCTCCTAGCTAATTAAGCATGGCATAAGCAACTACAATCTCTAATTGTCATTGCAAATATGTTTGTTTCATAATAGGCTGAATTAGGAATGATGAACTAATCATATTTACAAAAACAAGAGAGTTCGAGTTCATACAAGCTTTTCTCATCTCAATAAGTTCATCATATAATCATCATTATTGCCTTTCACTTGCACGACCGAATAGTGTGGATAATAATAATAGTGCACGTGCATTGGACTAAGCTGGAATCTACAAGCATTCAATTCAAGAGAGAAGACAAGGTAATATGGGCTCTTTGTCAGATCAACGATAATGCATATTGATAATCCACAAGTATAGGGGATCGCAACAGTTTTCGATAAGTAAGAGTGTCGAACCCAACGAGGAGCTAAAGGCAGAACAAATATTCCCTCAAGTTCTATTGACCACCGATACAACTCTACGCACGCTTGATGTTCGCTTTACCTAGAACAAGTATGAAACTAGAAGTACTTTGTAGATGTTGTTGGATAGGTTTGCAAGATAATAAAGATTACGTAAATAAAAACTAGGGTCTGTTTAGGTAAAAAAACAACTAAGTTAGTTTTAGTAAAGAACTTTTTGTTACAAGAAAGTTATTCGTCCTTAGGCAATCGATAACTAGACTAGTGATCATTATTGCAATTTTATATGAGGGAGAGGCATAAGCTAACATACTTTCTCTACTTGGATCATATGCACTTATGATTGGAACTCTAGCAAGCATCCGCAACTACTAAAGATCATTAAGGTAAAACCCAACCATAGCATTAAAGCATCAAGTCCTCTTTATCCCATACGCAACAACCCCCTTACTCGGGTTTGTGTTTCAGTCACTCACACAACCCACTATAAGCGAATCATGAACATATTACAACACCCTACATCAGGGATCCCTCACGCTTGCGCGACACGGAGAGCACCATAGGACAACACCAATAATCATGCAACTCAAACCAATCTTGATCATCAAATAGCCCATAGGACAAAACGGATCTACTCAAACATCATAGGATAGCCATACATCATTGGGAAACAATATATAGTATTAAGCACCATGTTTAAGTAGAGATTACAGCAGGTAAAAGAGGGGTTACACCGCTGCCTAGAGGGGGGAAGAGTTGATGATGATGGCAGTGAAGTTGTTGGTGAAGATTGCGATGATGATGCTGGCCATGGCAGCATTCCGGCGCCATCAGAAGAGAAGGGGAGAGGGGGCCCCTTCGTCTTCTCCTTCCTTGACCTCCTCTCTAGATGGGAGAAGGGTTTCCCCTCTGGTCCATGGCCTCCATGGCGTGGGAGGGGCGAGAGCCCCTCCGAGATTGGATCTGTCTCTCTGTCTCTCTCTGTTTCTGCGTTCTCAGATTCTTCCCTTTCACCGTTTCTTATATTCCCAGAGATTCGTAACTCCAATTGGGCTGAAATTTTAACACGATCTCTATCCGGATATTAGCTTTCTTGCGGCGAAAGAAGGGCACCAACCGCCTTACGGGGTGGCCACGAGGGTCAGGGGCGCGCCCCCTGCCTCGTGGCTCCCTCGGGCATCGTCTCGCGTGGATTTTTCTTCCCAAAAATCATATATATTCCAAAACAAATCTCCATCAGTTTTTATCCCGTTTGGACTCTGTTTGATATGGATATTCTATGAAACAAAAAACATGCAACAAACAGGAACTGGCACTGGGCACTGGATCAATATGTTAGTCCCAAAAATAGTATAAAAAGTTGCCAAAAGTATATGAAAGTTGAATAATATTGGCATGGAACAATAAAAAATTATAGATACGACGGAGACGTATCACATATAAGAGCCACTTTAACATTTTAATTATGGTCTTCTCCTCTCGACCCCTAGATAACAAGAAAAGAAATAAAACTATTTACACGGGAAAACTCCCAACAAGCAAAAGAAGAACGAGAAATCTTTTTGGGTTTTCTTTTTAGTTACTACTACAAGCATGGAAAGTAAACTAATTAAAAGCTACAACTATTTTTTTGTTTTTATTAAGGTTTATTAAACACACAAGAATAAACCATAAAAAGGAAAATAAACTAGCATGGATGATACAGTGAAAAAGTATGAGCACCGACAACTAGCAATGAGTGTGTGAACATGAATGTAATGCCGGTGAGAAATACGTACTCCCCCAAGCTTATGCTTTTGGCCTAAGTTGGTCTATGGCCACGACTGGCTTGGCGGATATCCAAAGTTATAGTTGGGGTCATACCGAGATGCAGCAGCTATTGCCTCATGAGCTGCCGCTTGGAGATGGGCATCTCCATCCTCCTCTTGTACTCGTCCGACTCCTCCCTGGTTATAACATATCTCCCTTTTTCCTGAGAGTCAAAGAAAGCAGGAGCAGGGAGAGCGACATGATAGGTGCGTCATCTGTCAAAGATTAGTCGGTACTAGAGGAACTGATCGTTCCTCTCAACAAACTGATGACGAACCATGGCCTCATAATCTAAATAAATAGGAGGAAACTCAATATCATACCCACGTATGAGTATATCAAGAAAATTAGCTAGACGGGTTGCATAAATTCCACCAAAGAAATCTCCATTAAATCTATTATTATGCAACCTACATGCAACAATGGCTCCCAAATTATAATGTTTATCTCCTAATACAGCACTCCTGAGAACACTGAGGTCAGGGACACACATGTGACATGCTTCATCCTTACCATCTATGCACCTACCTATGAAGAGAGCAAAATAATGTATAGCAGGAAAATGAATGCTCCCTATGGTAGCTTGTGTTATATCTCTAGATTCCCCCATAGTTATACTAGCAAGAAAATCTCTAAACTCATATTTGCGAGGCTCACTAGTGTTGCCCCATTGTGGAAGTTTGCAAGCAGTATTAAAATCCTCTAAGTCCATAGTATAAGAATTTTCATAAAGATCAAACAGGACAGTTTGAGAATTGCCTGATGATGAAAATTCAAACCTTCTCACAAAGGAATCAGTGAGATAGTGGTACCGGTGACACTTATTTACCTCGAAGCTCTCAAGATCAGCATTACACACATATGCGTTAAATTCTTCCTTGATTCCTGCTTGATCCATAAAGTCCTCTGAAGGCCATTCACAAGCCCGCACTTGAGCTTCCCTCGATGGTTCATCATCGGCATCGCATATTGCGAGCCTGGGTCCTTGCTTCCTTGAAGGACCACCTTGGTACATTTTCCTAGAAATATTTCTTCCTCTGAAAAATTTCTGAAATTTTAGTAACTTCAAAATAAAAGGGAACCAAACTCAACAAAATTGATAGCAACTACTTCCACAAGTGCCTAGAGGATATATCATGCATTAAAACTACTTTTGACCATATAAATTTGACATGCACGCTCAAGAACAGGGTCACCTAAGCAGCAAAAATATGCAATGAATAAAGCACTAGAACAAAAACTAATTGGACCATTGGAGGAGTCACATACCAAGGAACAATCCCCAAAGCAGTTTTTTGAATGGAGCTTTGAGCAAGGAGATAAAAAATGGCAGCAAAATGAGCTTGGACTCGGGTTTGAGATGGTTAGTGATGTTTGTGGGAGGAAGAAGGAGTGTATGGTAGCTGGAATAAGTGGAGGGGAGCCACCATGGCCCCACGAGGCAGGGGGCGCGCCCAGGGGGGTAGGGCGCGCCCTCCACCCTCGTGGCCAGGTGCTTGCTCCCCTTGCTGTGTTTTCAGTGCCAGATATTCTCAAATATTCCAAAAAAAATCATATTTAAATTTCAGGGCATTTGGAGAACTTTTATTTTCGGGGTATTTTTATTGCTTGGATAATTCAGAAAACAGACAGAAAAATACTATTTTTGCTTTGTTTAATATAAATAACAGAAAGTAAAAACAGGGTACAGAGAGTTGTGTTTTCTAAATTCATCCATCTCATGCTCATCAAAAGGAATCCACTAACAAGGTTGATTAGGTCTTGTTAACAAACTCATTTCGAATAACATGGAACCGGATAATTTTCGAATAACACTAGGTTACCTCAACGGGGATATGCATGTCCCCAACAATAAGAATATCATATTTCTTCTTGACAGTAGGAAGGGGAAATTCAAAACTTCCAATAGTAATTGTTGAAATTTTTCCAATAGAATTGATACTGTGGACTTGAGGTCGTTTCCTCGGAAAGTGTACCGTATGCTCATTACCATTAACATGAAAAGTGACATTGCCTTTGGTGCAAGCAATAACAGCCCCTGTAGTATTCAGAAAGGGTCTTCCAAGAATAATAGACATACTATCATCCTCGGGAATATCAAGAATAACAAAGTCCGTTAAAATACTAACGTTTGCAACCACAACAGGCACATCCTCACAAATACCGACAGGTATAGCAGTTGATTTATCAGCCATTTGCAAAGATATTTCAGTAGGTGTCAACTTATTCAAATCAAGTCTACGATATAAAGAGAGAGGCATAAAACTAACACCAGCTCCAAGATCACATAAAGCAGTTTTAACATAGTTTCTTTTAATGAAGCATGGTATAGTTGGTACTCCTGGATCTCCAAGTTTCTTTGGTATTCCGCCCTTAAAAGTATAATTAGAAAGCATGGTGGAAGTTTCAGCTTCCGGTATCTTTCTTTTATTAGTAACAATTTCTTTCATATACTTAGCATAAGGATTCATTTTGAGCATATCAGTTAATCGCATATGCAAAAAGATAGGTCTAATCATTTCAGCAAAGCGCTCAAAATCCTCATCATCCTTTTTCTTGGATGGTTTAGGAGTAAAAGTCATGGGTTTCTGAACCCATGGTTCTCTTTCCTTACCATGCTTCCTAGCAACAAAGTCTCTCTTATCATAACGTTGATTCTTTGATTGTGGGTTAACAAGATCAACAACAGGTTCAATCTCTACATCATTATCATTACTAGGTTGAGCATCAACATGAACATCATTATTAACATTATTACTAGGTTCATGATCATTACCAGATTGTGTTTCAACATCAGAAATAGAGATATCATTGGGATTCTCAGGTGTGTCAATAATAGGTTCACTAGAAGCATGCAAAGTCCTATCATTTTTCTTTTTCTTCCTTTTAGAAGGACTAGGTGCATCTACATTATTTCTCTGAGAATCCTGCTCAATTCTCTTAGGATGGCCTTCAGGATACAAAGGTTCCCGAGTCATCTTACCAGTTCTAGTAGCCACTCTAATAGCAAAATCATTATTTTTACTATTCAATTCATTGAGCAAATCATTCTGAGCTTTAAGTACTTGTTCTACTTGAGTGGTAACCATAGAAGCATGTTTACTAATAAGTTTTAGTTCACCTTTAACATTAGCCATATAATCACTCAAGTGTTCAATCATATAAGCATTGCGTTTTAATTCTCTACCAAAATAAGCATTGAAGTCTTCTTGCTTAACCAAAAAGTTATCAAACTCATCCAAACATTGGCTAGCAAACTTAGTAGGAGGGATTTCAGCTTTATCATATCTATAGAGAGAATTTACCTTTACTACCTCTGTTGGGTTATCAAGACCATGTACTTCTTCAACAGGCGGTAAATTAAGACCCTGTATTTCTTCAATAGGAGGTAAATTCTAAACATCTTCAGTTTTAATACCTTTTTCCTTCATAGATTTCTTTGCCTCTTGCATATCTTCAGGACTGAGGAATAGAATACCCCTTTTTTCGGAGTTGGCTCAGGAGTTGGTTCAGGAATTGGATCAGGGATTGGGTCAGGGATTGGATCAGGAAGTGTCCAATTATTTTCATTGGTCAACATATTATTCAATAAAATTTAAGCTTCATCTGGTGTTCTTTCCCTTAAAACACAACCAACATAACTATCTAGGTGGTCTCCGGAAGCATCGGTTAGTCCATTATAAAAGATATCAAGTATTTCATTTTTCTTAAGAGGATGATCAGGCAAAGCATTAAGTAATTGGAGAAGCCTCCCCCAAGCTTGTGGGAGACTCTCCTCTTCAATTTGCACAAAATTATATATTTCCCTTAAAGCAGCTTGTTTCTTATGAGGGGGGAAATATTTAGCAGAGAAGTAATAAATCATATCATGGGGACTACGCACACAACCAAGATCAAGAGAATTAAACCATGTCTTAGCATCACCCTTTAATGAGAACGGAAATAATTAAAAGATATAATAATAGCAAGTTTTCTCATCATTAGTGAACAGGGTGGCTATATCATTTAATTTAGTAAGATGTTCCACAACAATTTCAGATTCATAGCCATAGAAAGGATCAGATTCAACCAAAGTAATTATATCAGGGTCGACAGAGAATTCATAATCCTTATTAGTAACAAAGATAGGTGAAGTAGCATAAGCAGGATCATATTTCATTCTAGCATTCAAAGTTTTTTGTTTCAGCTTAGCTAAAAGCTTCTTAAGATCACTCCTATCATTGCAAGCAAGAAAGTCTCTAGCAGTTTCTTCATCCATAACATAACCTTAAGGAACAACAGGCAATTCATATCTATGGGGAGAATCTTCATCATCACATTCATCAATATTATCAGTTTCAATAATTTCATTCTCTCTAGCCCTAGCAAGTTGTTCATGAAGAAATTCACCAAGTGGCACAGTAGTATCAAGCATAGAAGTAGTTTCATCATAAGTATCATGCATAACAGAAGTGGCATCATCAATAACATGCGACATGCCAGAATTAATAACAGAAGAAGGTCTAGGTGTCGCAAGCTTACTCGAAACAGAAGGTGAATCAAGTGTAGAGCTAGATGGAAGTTCCTTACCTCCCCTCGTAGTTGAGGGATAAATCTTGGTTCTTGGATCTTTCAAGTTCTTCATAATGATAAGCAGATATAAATCCCAAGTGATTCAAAGAATAGAGCTATGCTCCCCGGCAACGGCGTCAGAAAATAGTCTTGATAACCCACAAGTATAGGGGATCGCAATAGTTTTCGAGGGTAGAGTATTCAACCCAAATTTATTGTTTCGACACAAGGGGAGCCAAAGAATATTCTCAAGTATTAGCAGCTGAGTTGTCAATTCAACCACACCCAGAAACTTAATATCTGCAGCAAAGTGTTTAGTAGCAAAGTAATATGATAGTAGTGGTAACAGTGGTAAAAGGTAACGGTAGCAAAAGTAATATTTTTGGTGTTTTGTAGTGATGATAACAATAGCAACGGAAAAGTAAATAAGCGAAGAACAATATATGGAAAGCTCGTAGGCAATGGATCGGTGATAGAGAATTATGCTGGATGCGGTTCATCATGTAACAGTCATAACATAGGGTGACACAGAACTAGCTCCAATTCATCAATGTAATGTAGGCATGTATTCCGAATATAGTCATACGTGCTTATGGAAGAACTTGCATGACATCTTTTGTCCTACCCTCCCGTGGCAGCGGGGTCCTATTGGAAACTAAGGGACATTAAGGCCTCCTTTTAATAGAGTACCAGAACAAAGCATTAACACATAGTGAATACATGAAATCCTCAAACTACGGTCATCACTAGGAGTGGTCCCGATTATTGTCACTTCGGGGTTGCCGGATCATAACACATAGTAGGTGACTATAGACTTGCAAGATAGGATCAAGAACTCTCATATATTGATGAAAACATAATAGGTTCAGATCTGAAATCATGGCACTCGGGCCCTAGTGACAAGCGTTAAGCATAACAAAGTCATAGGGCTGGAGATTAGGTGTGGTTTTAGGGCAGTGGCTGGCATAGGCCGAGCAGCGAAGGTTCTGGTGTGAATAGTGGTTCCGGTGACGACCGGTCAATCGGTTTTGACTGTACATCGCTCTTGTCGTGTTCGCGTTGCAGCCCGGCACGCTAGACCCTCCATGTCACTCACCGAATGGAACGCGCTTTGTCTTGTGTTTTCGCTCGCTTGTGGGACCGCAGTTGAGAGCAAACCGATGTCCCTCCCCCTCCCCCGCCCGCGTCATTTTATGTGGAGTAAATAAAAACAGAGGGAATATACTACGGATGAGGATCCCCTGACGTGGCCGAACTCATTGAGTAACTGACATGCGGGGCCTAGCAAGCATGGGGTCCGCCAGTAAGTGACCAAAAGGGAGGGTAAGACAGGGATACGTATGTGAAAGGAGCTTCCAATGATATAATTTTCACATTATACACCTCATGTACTATTAATCTTGTCAATAGTCAAATGCGGTTTTGAAAAACGCATTAGAGCATGGTTAATAATATAGACTTGTCGATGGCTATAAGGAACTTCCATGTCATCTATAGCCATCACCTATTATATGCACTCATACAGTAGTGTGGGCTATAAGGTTGGCTATTTCCCGCAAAAAAATTTATAAGGTTGGCTATTGTATTAGTACTTTTTTCCATCTCCTCTCCATCTCTTTCTTCTTATTTATTGTACGTATTTAACTAGGAATGCGTATATAGCTTGGCTCTTGCATGAGAGCTCACTCCCCTTACTTTTTCACATCTCTCTCCTCCACATAGGCCCTATATAAATGGAAGGAGGGAGTACAACTATGAGCACCGCATACTCTAGTAGAGTGTATTTTATCCCTACTCTTATAAAAAGCATAGCCGGTGATGATCGTGTGCCTACCATCCTGGAATATAGGCCATCTGATTTATATCTGACGGATAGGAAGGGAACTCTGGCAATTTTGCAAAAAGATACCCACACCCCTCTCCACACTTGCAAATAAGGCCTACCCTTGTTCATCCTTTTCTCCCACAAGATAAACTACTCATACAAATGCATCTTGATGTTCCGTGCAATGCATGGGCATCTTGCTAGTATTTTATAAGAGTGTAGATGTAGAGTAGATACAAGCCGACAGGTGGGCCCGATGGTAGTGAGATAATGTGATGCAACACTAGAGGTGGCACATGGAGCGTTTAACTGGTCAACTAGTCGTGTCTTGAGCAAATATAGAGTTGTATGGTGAGCCCGTGATTGTATAATAACCACAAAACGTAAATGGTGACCGTAATGAGTGGATTCTGAAGTCCAATGTACGTATCGTGCTTTCGCTTCAAATACAATGATCGTCACTGTATATATCGCGAGAGAAAGATGAAACATGCATGAATGTGCTGGGGGCTTACTTTTAGAGGACCTGGAGATAGTTTGTGTGCGTACGTGAAAGGGGCGTAGAGGGGGGTATGCGATGGAGAGAGAGATGCTCTTCGTTTCTCTTTATTATGACTAACTTTATATATAGTATAAAAATATACAAATTCATAGTGCGGAATAAATATCATTGTGGGCACCATGCAATGCAAGAGTTCATACTCCTCCATATAACTTTGTAATGTTGTATATATGTAGAAATTCTAAAATTTTTTTTTGGCCACACTTTATTCAAAAGGAATGTTGTATGCGAAATAAACGTGAAGAGAGGGCTTTTTAGATCAATGGGGTACGTGATGTAACATGTGTGAATGTGTAGTTGATGCATTTGGCAGGGCCTAGAGAGGTATGTGTGTGTATTACGTATTCGAGAGAGGCATGGATAGAGGGGCCGCAGGGGGGGGGGAGTGTGAGAGATAGCATGAGAAATGAGAATGGTCTAGAGAGAGAGACGAATATGACGTCACGGCGAGAGATTCCCTTGAGTGTGTATATGCAAGGGGGGGAGTGGATAGAGGCACCAGGAGAATATATTTTTTGTGTGTGGTGTCTGTGTTGGTATGTGTGGGTGTGAGAAGATAACGTGACGTGGGGGCAGAGGGTGTGCCACTGCGTGAGGTTCGGTGGGTCGAGGTGAGGCCCTTCGTTCGGTTTTGTCCTGCGCCACATTGGTAGGCCCATGACGCATTTAGGGAGACCCATGGATGACTAGTCATACAAGACAAAGATAGCATAATTGTGAAGGACTCTATGTCCACTGACAAAGCCGGCTAGGATTTGTAACCCTAGGTTCTCAGACTAAGGTAACCCCTTTATCTCTGATATTACTATTCATCCAACCTAACTTTAAGGGCATCCTACAGAATGCTCTGCTAGAATCATACTCGTCGATTAGGAAGAGAGGTGTGAGACAATGCGTGAGAGACATGCCTAAAGATAATGTGCGTACATGAGACACGTAGGCAGGTCTATGTATATAGAAAGGGTCGATGGGGATTGTGCGTGTGTATGCTTGCGAGTAGAAGAGTGCTTGTGATAAAGGTTAGTGAAAACAGTCGTAAATGGTTACGAGAGGGAGGGAGGGTTATATTGAGAGCATGTGTGCGAGAAAGACACCTCGGGAGAGAGTGTGTGAGCATGTGTGAGAGACCACCGATGGAGAGTGAAACTACACGTACAAGACTGCTGTACACATTGATTAAAGATATAAATTGTATCCAAATATTAGGATGGGATCATGATATTTGCAATTCACGTAAGGAACGGTCATTGATCCATCAGACATCTAGATTCTATCGAATTTGAGCATGTCTATGTTATTATTCGACACAATTGATCCACATAGTTAGTATTTTGAACTCCAGACAATGCATTGCTTTAGCAATCGAATATAAACGTGAGTATAGTTCATGTTGTGTGTGTAAAGCACATTATACATATGAAAGTTACACAATGAACATTATAAATATCTACCTATGAACTAGCATACATTTGAATTCAACTTAAGGTGGTTTAAAAAAATCGAATTCAACATGAAGTCCATTCAATTATTTGAATTTGATATCATGGCATTTGTAAATCATACCTAAATTATGGGGGCACCAATCTTCGCTCTGATTTTGTACATAATAGCATATGTAGTCGTGTACAAAATAGATTCTAATTTAGCTCCTCCATTCCAAAATAATCGTAGTTATAGGATTTTCAAGTGTCAAAATTTCAAAAAGAAGCGGATAATTTAATGAGGTTTCAAACATACAAGGTCGAATTTAACATTGTCTATTTAGGTCAATCCTCAAAGTTCAAGAGTACTCTAAACGTGAATGATTGTGTTTCA
Source organism: Triticum aestivum (assembly GCF_018294505.1). Taxonomy (NCBI): domain Eukaryota; kingdom Viridiplantae; phylum Streptophyta; class Magnoliopsida; order Poales; family Poaceae; genus Triticum; species Triticum aestivum. The sequence goes on along the minus strand of NC_057806.1, from coordinate 177,832,442 downwards.
AAATTTCGAACGAAGCACCAAAAGAGCCTCTACTCGCCCGAGACCGCGTGAGGCCAATGTTTGGTAGTACAAGGAAATAACTTTTCTAATAACTCCGACCCGTGAAACCTACTGGCTCGACGTCCAAAGGTCTAAACCGGGGTAGGTTTGTAGCTTCATCTAGACGCCACGCAACTGCCTCTGAAAAACATTCATACACAATGGCCGCGCAAGCACACATGCGCGCGGCCAAAATCGCTCCCGCCCACTATTTGGGACACCTGGGATTACCATCCTACCCCCGACCCATAGTAGGTCCAAAATTTAAGAGGGGGGCAAAGTTTGTACTTTCCCCAAATTTCAAACAAGCGCGTCCCATCTTTTGTTCAAAAAAGCCAAAAACAAGCGCATCCCAGATCGAAACATGGTTCTCCCCCTCCCCCCGCCCACTCGTCCGATTCCCCATTCGTACTCCGTGGGCGCAAAAACTACCTCTCCACCAGCGGCGAAACACTGGCGTCCTCCGTCCGCCACCCCATTCCACCCATCAACCGCTGCCCTCCTCCATCACGCCGAAGCTGATACCCCGACGTCGTCGTCCACCGCAACCTCAACCGCAATGCCCTCCACGGCTAGTAGTTGAAGCCGTGGCTGATCCGTCCATACCCGAGCCAGTTGAACCACGCCGTCCTACACCTCACCGTTGTCTCTCCAACTTTGCTACCCTCCACCGCACCAGAGCTGTTCCTGCTTCGTCGTCCTTCGCCGCCTCGAATCTGCTTCCCCTCCACCGACATACGGCCACAGCAAAACAGTCAACAATTTGGCCATGGGTTCGTCCAAGCCTGCACCCTCCTCCAGAACATCGGTTTACCCGGCAAAAAGAAGAAGATCGGCACGACATGTGGAGGCAACCACACCGGCAACCAAAAATGGTACTCCTCTTCCCTTATTCGTGCAAATCTTATGTGTCTGATTGCATAGTATTCATCCCACAGAAGACACTAGTTGACCGCTTCTTCTTGATACTAGATGTTCCTAGTAACTCGTGATGCACAAGGTTTCTCCTCATATACTATTTCACCTTAGCTAGAGGTCCGTCGCCCCCTGAATTTCAATTCCTGGTCAGTTGATTCCCAATTAATGGAAGCATTCCCCGGCATAACAGGCGCTAGTCCGCCTATTACGCCGGAAGCAGCACCTCAGTGTTTATCTTAGGGGCGTGTGGGGCCTAGAGCTACTAGCGCCCGATCTAGAGGTCGGCCAGGATTAAATGGATGGCCTAGGGGCGTTTTCAAGCATGACGGTGGTGTGAGGTCGAGGGGAGGGCGGGGCGGTGGAGGCAGGGGTCTGGGCCGGTGGTCACTGGCGGTTCGAGAAAGATCGTCAACAGTGACTGGCGGGAGGTAGACGAAGGCCATCTGCCCGTTCCTTATAGATCAGACGGTTCATTAAAAAAATCGACTGACCTATTTATTTTCAATCGACTGTTATCTTGATATGACCACATGTGGTGGTGTGCTAGAGGAGTACCTACATTTCCTGTGCTCATATATTACAAAATTATACGGAGTAGGACCTAATTTTGTTTGCCATGCAATGTTGTAGAGTTATCATATGTCTCCTGTCATTTATTTTTCAGCCACCTGCTATCTGCTACTTTTACAGTGCACTAGTTCTGCACACACTTCACCCATACTCTCACTATTGTGTTTTTATGCAAGGGTATTTCAGACTCTGCTGCTATGAGAGAAGCAAAAAAGAAAAGAGAGAAGTCGCTCCAGCGTTGTATGCGAATAGGCCAGACACATTTCAGCCTTATAATAGGTGCAGTGTCAGCAGATGGAGATGGTAAACGTAGCTATGGAGTTGATGACCTCGCTTGCAATGAACCACCATCCCTGGTGCTTGCTTTAACTTCGCGGTGTCATATGTGGTTGCATGTTCCATATGGTGTCTAGCTTGTATTCGAAAGGCGAAGTCAGTCTTTATTAAGATAAGGAAAGATATTCTTTACATGAACCACCATCCCGTGAGCACCAGAAGACAAATAGCTAGTCAGGGCATTGGCCGAGCCAGTGACAAGCCCAGCAAAGAGAGGCATCACCTGGAAGCCAACTAAAAAGCCACGATGGTGGCGAAGCAGCACGCCTCCCACCAGGCTCTCAGGTCCTAGATGATCATGCTCACCACTCCAGCCGAATGTCTAGCTTGTATTGCTTCCAATTTGGTTAAATTGCATCTGCTTAGCTTACACATTATACCTTTGAATATGACATGCCTTTCTGTTTTTGGTACATACTAGTACATCTGTGTATTAACCATGTTCTTACATAAAACTAATGTTCTTGTCTACCCCTCATCAATCACTTATGATGAGGCAGTCAGGCAAGTGGATTACTCCTCATTTAAAGAATGCAACATCAGCCTCCCGACATGATTCTCAAGAAACAGCAAGGCTAGATGAAGGTAGTGAATGTAGCTCTGTAGTTGATTACCGCATTTCACCTACACTAGCATCGCAGGTGTTTGCTCTAACTTGGCAGCGTGATATGTGGTTGCATGTTGCATATGGTGTCTAGATTGTAATTCTTCCAATCTGGTTAAACTGCATGTGCTATTCTACTTAGCTTATACATTATACCTGTTAATGTGACATGCCTTCCTGTATTTATTACATAGTACATCTATCTATTAAGCATGTCCTCACATAAAACTATTGTTTTTTGTATCCCGCATAAATCAATATGATGAGACACCTTCAGTATATGCAGTGTGATATTAGTTGCATCTTTGATATGATTTATAGCATGCGCTGCTTCTAATTTGTTGAAATGCCATTTATGATGGGACACTTTTAACTTGGCAGAGTCATATTGGTTGCATCTTTCACGTGGTGTCTAGCTTGCATTGCTTCTTATTTGGTGAAATGGTTTCTACTTAGTTTACACAAACAGTTGTGAATATGCCATGCCATCCTGTTTTTCATATTATTTCATCCTGGAATCATGTGTTTGCCTTACATCAAAGTAGTGATTGTCAGTATCATGCACGAATGAGTTTTGAAGAGTGAATTTTATTGCTTTTTCTTGTCAGTTTTACTTGACAATTCAAAATCAATAAAGCGGAAGGAAGTTAGCAAGGCAACGGATGAAGGTGCTCCTTCCAAATGGAGGGCCTCTACAGATTCTACTCCTCCATCCACCCAAGATGATTTCCAAGACAACACATGCATAGACATTCAACGCAGCTGTGTTGGTGATGAGCACGTCTCCCCTAGTGCACCATCATAGGTGCTCCCTCTAACTTGGCACTGTTATGTGGTTGCATGTTATGTATGATGTCTAGCTTGTATTGCTTCTAATTTTTTTGAATTTCATCTTCTTACTTTACACATTATACTTGTGACTAAGACACGTGTTCCTGTTTCTAGAACATACAATATCTGTCTATCACACCATGTTCTTACATCAAAGTACATTTGTTCTGAAGAACTAAATTGTTATTCGTTTTTCTTGTCATCTTGACTTAACATGGCACAGAGAAAGAGGAAGCAAGACAGAACGACAGGGAAAGGGAAGCGGAACAATCCTACAGATTCTGCTGGTATTGATGGTGCAATAGAAGGTCAAAATCCAGCCGGAAATTGTACTGACAGGCTATCTCATGCTACACGAGCTGCAGAACAAGCCAAACAGAAACAAATAGCTGCCACCAAACAAGCAGAGACAACCCTAGTTGTTGCAACACCTTCCACAGTACCACCAGCTGCACGATTTACTCGTTGGTCAACTTAGCTAGCAGCACGTTCCCAAGCTCCCTTGCCACCTGACACTACTTATGAAGGACTCTTGACACAAGATGAGTTGGCAAGATCAGATGAACTTTGTGAGCTTCAACAACAAGAAGGTAGTTGCTGGAGTCAAGTTACAGTTGCATGCTTCTTTATATGTAGTCTCACAGTTTAATGTACACTAACACTTCCTATGTTTGTTGTTGGACTAGCACCTAGGCGCAAGAGGAAACAAACATCAGGGATAATGCTCGATAGGTTAAGTAAATCTAGAGGAGGAAGAATGGAGATCCGTTTTGAGGCAGGTTTAAAAAGGCCACGTGATGCTACAGAGTCAGCCAAGTTAGTATTAGAGGCAGCGGTTGCTGTTAGGTGTCATGTACGTATCCTGCCAACATGGATTCAGTACAGGAATGACAAAGACGAAACCCAGTTCAACACCTTCCTTGACCATTTATCTGTAAGTATGGTTACGTATGGAAACTAGTAATATCGTCTTGCTCTGTCCAATACTTTCTAGGTTGCTGATAATGAGACTCCCATAATTTTCAACAGATGAGGTTCAAGTTGGATAGCCAAGATGATGCAACCAGACAAGCTTGCACCCATGTTTTTAAGTTTGCTCTATGACAGTATCGGTATAACTTGAGGAAAACACACTTTTAAGGCAAGACTAACAGTGAACTTGCCCAAATATCTCTAGTGGAAAATATATCTGATGAAGACTGGAGAGTCCTCCTTAAACACTGGTCCGATCTGAAGTATCAGGTACATTATATATATATATGTGATCTGATCACATGTTGAAGTCCTATTTACGCATGTGCCACACAAATCTATCTTGTTGTAGGTGAATTGTTCAAAGAACAAGGCCAACCGTACGGAAGTGAAGTTCCAACAAACGACAGGATCTCGTAGCTATATTGCACACTGCGAGGCTCTTGTAATTAGCTGCTGTTTCACTCTTTTCGTTGTACCATATTATCATATCTATATTGACTTGTTCCAAATGCAGAGGAAAGCCCGCAAGGACCAAAAAGTACCTGAACCAAATGCTGTGGAAATCTTCAAGGACTGGCACACCAGCAAGAAGAGGGGCATGACTACACCAGTCAAAGCCACTGTTGTAAGTCCTTAATCCTCATGCCTTTTAACTACTACTTACTCTGACTTGTGCCTTGAACTGCATGGTTTGCAGCCAATGTCTATTACTCTTTTCAATTTTATACACAATTGTCTTAGTGTATCATTGCACCTTACAAGGTTTAAAAGAGAGGAGTGATGTTCCTTTGATCTTGACCTGTAATCTAGTTCCGTGCTGGACTTGCCCACCCAACATTACAATTGCCTGTTTGTCTGTTCTCAGTTGTTTTGTGATATGAATGATGTCATACTTTGCTTACCATATTATAAACTTTGTCTCTTTATCCTTAGCCCTCAATACAATGTGAAGAAATAGACAATACATTAGCGATGGTACATGGTCATATGTTTGGAACCTGGTTTTATTATGAACTTTGCAATAAAATACAAGTATTATTTTACATGGGTTCACCAAAATAAGTTCTGAATATAGACCAAAGCTATTTTGTTTGGTTTTGCTGCCTCCTTAATATCTTCTGTTCTGGTACTACTAATGTAAAACCACAACTTTTCAGCGAGCTATGGAAAAAATGGTGGAACCGCCACCTTCTGAAGGTGGCGAGGCAACTATAACCGCAATGTCAGCTCTTGCTGCAGTGGGTCAGTACCTGTCCACTAACAGTGCTAAAAGCACGTTCCTACGTAATACTGGCTTGGTTGTTAAGGCAATCTCGTCCAAACTGCCTCATGATCAAGATATGCAAGCTCAAAACAATGTTGTACCTGCGCTCCAGACACAAGTCCATTCCCTAACAGAGACCCTTTGTGAAACAAGGAGAGACATTGTTCGACGTTGTCAAGATATGCATGGTTTTGAAACCTGACTATCAGACATTTGCTATGTTGTTCAGGAGCCTAGGAGAACTTAAGGCGAAGGTTATGGTGCTCCATCGGACAATACATCATGAAAACGTAACCGTCAGGTCAAATGAACTAAGCTTCTGAACTTCTGGTGGTGCATTTATGTGCTAGACTGTTAACTTTTATGCCAACCTTCCTTTTGTTTTATAGTTGTAATTTGTTTTGGTGCGATACAAAATTTGTTATTAATGTGCAGCCACCGGCTGAAAAAAATAGCAAGCCATTTTTGTATAGTGTAGGGTGTTCCCTATATTTGCACTGGTGGCAAACTTTGATGCCCACCGGCTGTAGTTAACATGGGCCTCCTACGGGCCGTTGAAACAATGGGCCTTCTAAGGTCCGTAGAAACAATGGGCCTTCTATGGGCCGTATCATTAATGGGCCTTCTACGGCCCGTATGATCGGTTGGCCAAACATGGGCCAATAACAGACCACATTATGGTCGTAAATGGGCTAGAGTTGAAATCCTTCGTGGGCCGATCATAACGGGTCGTCGTTAATCGGCCATATTTTGATGACGCTATGAAAACGGCCCAACGTATTAACGGGCCACAAATGGGCCGACTATAACCACAGGCTGAATTTGGCCCACAAGCAGAAAATGACAGTAACATGCCATAAGTAAATGAATATGGAAATGAGCCCAAGAATAAATGGGCCCCGAGAAGGCCAAAAGATAACATGGGCTGGAAACGGCCCAACAAAATAATGGGCCGTTAATGGGCATAAAGTGATACATTGTTCATTATGGGCCAGTTTCACCATGTGCCGCTAATGGGTATAAAGTGATACACTGTTCATTACGGGCCAGTTTTACCACGGGCCGCTAATGGGCCGAGAGTAATAAGGGCCTCATATGGGCTGAAAGACGTCAGGGGCCATACATGGGCCGGAAGTTAAAATGGGCTGGAATTATATTGGACGGCCCAGATGATGCTACTGGGCCTAATTCGGATAGGCCATAAATGGGCCCTGGGTTAGCAGGCTGTAAATGGGCTATATGCGAACATGCCGTTAACAGGCTTGCCATGGGCCGGCCCGCCACCTTTTGACCAAGTCAAACGGGCCGGCCTTTTCACAGGAATGGGCCTCTGTTGGGCCGTGCCATGTGTCAAGGTATCATAGGCGCTTTGGGTCCAATGAGTGGATGACATCTGTCCCAATGGTGAGCCGACACGTGTTTCCTCCAGCCAATGATGATTTTACATGTGGAAAATCCCCATTGGTCGGTGCAGTTAACGGGTTATCGGATCCAAAACCGGACCCAATAGCTTAACGGTGTTTTGTTATGGTGGACGCCACATGTCGGTCACCCTTGACGAAAGCAGTTCTGTGATGCGTGATTTATCGTCATGGAAGTGGACACTTCCGTGATGATAATTTTGGTAATTTCATGGAACACTTCTAGGACATCACAGGTATGACTATCTTGATTCTGTCATAAAATTTTCATGGATGTACATGCATGACAGAAAATGTGACCTACTATGACAAACACGTATCATCATGGAAGTGTATTTTTTTGTAGTGGTTGGAGTGGGTGGCTGCCATGACAGCTTGACATGCCTCCGGAGGTGGAGGTGGTGGCGGAGGGTTCGACTGATCCCCATCATTGTGGTCTGGATTCTGACGCATTGGAGGAGCCATCCTGAAGAGGGTGACATCCGTTAGAATTTTGAAAAACGGAGAGACAAGTTGAATCAATGGATCGAAATTGCAACATGTAGTCTTCACAATAAACATTCTAACAAGGATGAACGAATGAATTCCAAAGTAAATCATCACACGTCCATTAAGTTGAGAAGCCACTTAGATAAAGGTAGATGAATAAAGCAACAAGGTACATATATGAACAAATAAGTGGTAAGGATTACCCAATCGCAAACCAAATATCCGCGGGAGGAAATAGTAGAGCTACTTGAATTCCCACCTATGAACGTCCCGAAACTTTCTGGTTATGCAATCAGGTGTTGGGGATACAGGGGAATCATAATATCTCACCCAAACTAACAATTCCTACATCCATCTGTATCCATCCTTCAACACATAACCAAGAAACCTTCGGAAATCATGTACCTCAACCTTCGAAAAGCATCCGTTATACGAGTTATGGCAATACTCCCGAACTCCCGCCCCAGTACTGGGTGGCGTCGAGGTTATCTCACCAACAACTGCATAAAAGAGATTTTCGATGTCGGCGAACTCAGGTATTCCAGAACTGCAACGATAAAATTGTGACAACATCACCTCGGAGCTCAACTCCCCGGGACACTGCCACAACCGCTAAATGTCAGGAGGCACCAAGAACAATGTTCTCGTCACAAGACTATCGGAACGATTCCAAGATACCCGCGTGATCCTAAGTTTTTTTTGTGAAATTTGAGGAGAGGAGAGTCAAAACTTCTACGTCAGGAGGCCTCACCAGAGCAACGAACAAACTGAGGAGTAAAAAGAATCCTACTCTCCGATATATATAATCTCCTAAGACTCAAAACATTTTGTTCTAGACTCAACAACGTCAGTGATTCGATCAAGGAGGGGGCTCCTAAGTCGGGGATGGCTCTGATTACCAACTTGTAACACCCACAATGCGGCTATATCTCCCACGTGACGGGGAACGACTTACAGGCATAGCCACATGGTAGTTTTGTCACAAGAGGGGTAATGTTCGCACAATCCCATCTACTAAATAGAATGGGATAAAGAGTTGGTTTACAATCGCCACTTCATGAAATACATAAATAAACCATACATCATCCAAAATACAATCAAAGCTCTGACTATGGAACCAAAATAAAGGAAGACAACCCCAAATGCTAGATCCCCGATTGTCCCAACTGGGCTCCACTACCGATCATCAGGAAACGAAACATAGTAACGACCCAGATCCTCATCGAACTCCCACTTGAGTTCAGTAGAATCACCTGCACTGGTATCCTCGGCACCTGCAACTATTTGGAAGTATCCGTGAGTCACGAGGATTCAGCAATCTCACACCCGCGAGATCAAGACTATTTAAGCTTATGGGTAGGAGAAGGTAGTGAGGTGGAGCTGCAGCAAGCACTGCGCATATATGGTGGCTAACATAAGCAATTAAGAGCGAGAAGAGAAGCAACGCACGGTCGAGAAGCTAGATGTGATCAAGAAGTGATCCTAAAACTACTTACGTTCAAGCATAACACAAGACCGTGTTCACTTCCTGGACTCCGCCGAAAAGAGACTATCACGGCTACGCACGCGGTTGATCATTTAAATTAAGGTAATTGTCAAGTTCTCTACAACCAGATATTAACAAATTCCCATCTGCCACATAACCGCGGGCACGACTCTCGAAAGTTTATACCCTACAGGGGTGTCCCAACTTAGCCCATCACAAGCTCTCACGGTCAACGAAGGATATTCCTTCTCCCGGGAAGACCAGATCAGTCTCGGAATCCCGGTTACAAGACATTTCGACAATGATAAAACAAGACCAGCAAAGCCGCCCGATGTGCCGACTAATCCCGATAGGAGTCGCACGTATCTCCTTCTCATGGCACACCGGATGGGACAGACGTCGGGTTGGCATAGACCCTGGTTGCCCAAAGGGCGTCGGACATCGCCCAGTTTGGACCAACACTTAGAGGAGCACTGGCCCGGGGGTTTAAAATAAAGATGACCCTTGAGTCCGCGGAACCCAAGGGAAAAAGGCTTAGGTGGCAAATGCTAAAACCAAGGTTGGGACTTGCTGGAGGAGTTTTATTGAAGGCGAACTGTCAAGGGGTTCCCATAACACCCAACCGCGCAAGGAACACAAAATCAAGGAACATAACACCGGTACGATGGAAACTAGGGCGGCAAGAGTGGAACAAAACACCAGGCAAAAGGCCGAGCCTTCCACCCTTTACCAAGTATATAGATGCATTAAATTAAAAAAAAGAGATATTGTGATATCCCAACATATCCATGTTCCAACATGGAACAAACTTCAACTTCACCTACAACTAGCAATGCTATAAGAGGAGCTGAGCAAAAGCGGTAACATAGCCAAACAATGGTTTGCTAGGAAGGTGGGTTAGAGGCTTAAATGGAAATATGGGAGGCATGATATAACAAGTGGTAGGTAGTGCGACATAGCGATAGAACGAACAACTAGCAAAGCAAAGATAGAAGTGATTTTGAGGGTATGGTCATCTTGCTTGCAAAGTTCTCAGAGTTGTCAAAAACTTGATCCTCGTTAGCGTACTCAACAGGATCCTCGGTCACGTACTCGTCTCCCGGCTCTATCCAAGGAAAGAACACAAGCAATGGAACAACAACCAATCACGGTGCAATGCACAAGCAACATGATGCAATACATGGCATGATATGCAAGATATGATATGCAACGCATATGCGTTCTCCGGAAGGGAAAGAATGAACAAGGCATCAACTTGGCAAACCAAGTATGCCGCTGGAAAGATGAGATGATTTTGGTTGAAATCGATATAAAGATCACCAGAAACGGATGCATGGTTTGCAAATGGCAAGCAAAACAAGAATGACACAAATCTGTGATTAACAACATGATAGCACTTAGGATGCAACAAGAATCTAAGCTACTGCACTCCAACATAGCAACAAAGCATATGACAATGATGTACAAGGGATGCTTGACAAAACATGAACACTGAGCTATGGCTAAATCACACTAGAACAGGTTCAAACAAGCATGGCAAAAGTGCAAAAGATATCAGCTTCACAGACTTGGTGAAAGTACTAACATGTCCAAAACAACATCAGGAAGCAATGTTTAGAGCAAGCAAACAACATGGTACCATGGCAATTAAAGGAGTGGCATGATTCTACTAAATGCATAGAATAAAACTCCCTTAATGAACATGAGCCAAAAAGGCAGAGAAGATATGATGGCACCCATGTAAACATAACAAGTTTTATTAACAGTTTCAGACAGAAGAAAAATAGAGCATGGCATAAACAGAATTATTATAGCAACTTTGTGAGCTCATGCCACTCACCACAAAGAATTGCATGACAACAAAAGCATACCAATAGCAAGAAGACATGTTCATGAAACTAATCATGGAAAGAGAAAGTTCATAGGGTACATGCATCACTAGCAACAAGCATGGCAATATTGATTAACATGTTCACATTCTGCCAGGAACATTTTACAGCAAAAGTAGAGCAAGAAAAACACATGCTAGAGCACTCCATTATTTCCAACAGGGGCATGAATGGATAGAGCATAAACACATGTTCAAAATATCCTTACTGAAGTATCTCAAAATAAGCATGGATCTCATGGTAGCATCAAGTTTACATGGAATCAAAATAACAACAGGAAAAGACTTAGCAAAACCCTAAGTCCCTGAAAACAGCAACATTGTGGAGCCTACTTTGCATGCTTGTGCTAGTCATCACATAGATCACAAAAATACAAGACTTGCACCTCTGTAAAGATGGCATGATTTAGTTCAAAACACATGTAGACCTCATGCTCATAAGATGCACACATCAAATGCAACAAAAATGACAAATAACCATGATCTGATAAGTACCAGCAACTAATATTTTATAGCACTCTTGCATCGATGAAAATGGCAATATAAAGGATAGTAACATGCATGGAAATGCTACTACCATGGAGAGCTCAACGAGACGAACATTTTGACATATCATATGCAAGATTTGGGGCCACAGTCACCAACATACGGCATGATGAAGTAGTCTTGAAAACATTACAGAGATTCAGGACTTAGGCGATTTTACCCTCCGGTCCAGATCTAGGGTTTGGGGCGCGGAAACCGAGGTTCATTGGGGAGTCGCCGGACTTGGCCGGAGAGGAGGAAGGAGACCGCAGGGGCGGCTGGAGGCGTCGGATCCGGCAAGGACGGTGGCGGGGCGGTGCCTGCGAGGCACCGGGTGGCGGCGCGCTGGCACGCGGCGACAAGGTCAATGAAGGGCGGCGGGGTCGCACGGCGGCAGCGCCGGCGCTGGGAGGCGTGGAGTGCGGGCAAGGCGGAGGGCGCGGGGCGGCGGCGACCGGGCGATGGGCTCGGCGGGCCTCCCTCGGGCCCGCACGGGCGGGCAGCGGCGGCGGGCGGCGCCACGTGGCAGGTAGCGACAGGCGCGGGGCGGCGGCGCGAACTGGCCGGCAGCGGCGAGGAGAATTTTAGGGTTTGGATTGCGAGATTTTGGAGGGGTGCACATATTTATAGGTAGAGGGAGTTTGGAGTGTCCAAATGAGGTGCGGTTTTCACCCACACGATTGTGATCCGATGGTGAAGAACATGGAGATGGTTATTGGGCTGTTTTGGAGGGGTTTTGGGCTGCAACACATAAGGGGCTTTTGCAGTTACCCGGTTAACCGTTGGAGCATCAAACAACATCCAAATGGAACGAAATTTGACAGGCGGTCTACCGGTGATGTACCAAGGCCACTTGACTAATCTCGAGCCATTCCGAGAACCTTTAACTTCCGCTCACGAAAAGAGACAAGAGGGGTGCGCTAGGTGCATGTGGGAGTGTCGGATTGCGAAACAGACAACAACGAAATGCACGGATGCATGAGACAAACACGAATGCAAATGCGATGAACATGATGACATGATATGAAATGCATGACATGAACAAAATGTGAAAAGAAAGACAAAGCCCAACCACGAAGGGAATCTCATAACTTAAAGCCGAAAATGGCAAGAGTCCGAGTTACAAATATGGCAAGTTACATCCAGGGTGTTACAACACTCCACCACTACAAGAGGATCTCATCCCGAGATCTAGGACTGAAAGAACCCTGGATATTTGGAATGAAGGTGATCCTCGCGCTCCCAGGTGGCTTCTCGGTCGGAATGGTGTGACCACTTCACTTTCAGGGATTTGATTGTCTTGTTGCGAGTCTTGCCCTTAGTTTCTTCAAGAATAGCAACAAGATTCTCATGACAAGACAAATCTTCTTGGAGATCAATCTCTTCAAAGTTGCTAGTGCGCTCAGGAGTCTTGAAGCACTTGCGAAGTTGTGACACGTGAAACACATCATGCACATTTGTGAAGTTGGACGGAAGCTCAAGTTGATAGGCGAGGTCGCCTCTATTGCCAATGATCTTGGAAGGACCCATGTATCTAGGGGCAAGCTTCCCTTTGATACCGAAGCGACGAGTACCTTTCATTGGATAGACGCGGAGGTAGACATGGTCTCCGATCTCGAAAGCCAAGTCATGGTGCTTACTATCATAGTACTCTTTTGGCACGATTGCGCGGCTTTCAGATTTTCACGGATGACTTTACACATCTCTTCAGCTTCTGTGATTAAGTCGTTGCCAAGAAGTTGGCGTTCAGCAGTCTCTGACCAATTGATAGGAGTACGACACTTTCTGCCACAGAGAATTTTGAATGGGGCCTTGCCCAAACTCGCTTGGAAGCTGTTGTTGTAGGAGAACTCGGCATATGGAAGACAATCTTCCCACTTCATACCGAAGGAGATGACACAAGCCCTGAGCATATCTTCAAGGATTTGATTGACTCGCTCGCTTGGCCACTAGTTTTAGGATGGAAACCTGTGCTGAAGCAAATGTTGGTGCCCATGGCCTTCTAGATGGAGTCCTAGAACTTGGAGGTGAAAATGCTTCCACGATCTAAAGATATCAGTGGTGGAATGCCGTGCAAAGAGACAATCCTGGAGGTGTATAGCTCTGCCAACTGAGCTGCTGTGATAGATTCTTTGATTGGAAGGAAATGAGCCACTTTAGTAAGCTTGTCGATGACAACGAAGATAGCATCATTCCCACGCTTGGACTTGGGAAATCCAGTCACGAACTCCATTTCAATATGGTCAAACTTCCATTCTGGAATAGCAAGAGGTTGGAGGAGACCAGCTGGTCGTTTGTGTTTTGCTTTCACTCTTCGGCAGACATCACATTCATTCACGAATTGAGCAATTTCTCGCTTCATTCGAGTCCACCAATATGACTGCTTGAGGTCATGGTACATCTTCGTACTTCCAGGATGAATGGATAGAAGGGAATTGTGCGCCTCGTTCATAATGATATTCCTTAGATCACCTTTAGGAACCACAATTTGGTCCTCAAAGAATAGAGTGTCTTTGTCATCAATGCGATAACACTTGTATTTGGGTTGGCTCTTGGAAATCCCATGTTTCACCTTCTTCACCATGGAATCCAGAAGTTGTGCCTCACGAATTTGATCTTCCAAAATAGGAGAGACTAGGAGGTTGGCAAGAAAGCCTTGAGGAACAACTTGGAGGTTCAGTTTGTGGAAAGCTTCACAAAGGTCCGGTTGGAAGGGCTTGAGAATTAAGCTGTTGCAGTAAGCCTTACTACTCAAAGCATCTGCAATGACATTGGCCTTGCCTGGAGTATATTCAATACTCGGATTGTATTCTTGAATTATTTCGACCCATTGATCTGCCTGAGGTTGAATGAAGATGTACTTGAGGCTCTTATGATCTGTGAAGATGTCCACTTTCCTTCCCAACAAGAGATGTCTCCATGTTAATAATGCATGGACAATTGCCTTCAACTCAAGATTGTGAGTGGGGTAGTTCCTTTCGTTGGTCTTCAACTAATGAGAGGTATAAGCCACAACTTTCATCTCTTGCATTAACACAGCACCGAGACCTTGCAAGGAAGCATCACAGAAAACTTCGAATGGCTTGGATTCATCGGGAGGAGTCAAGACATGAGCTATGACCAGCTTCTCTTTCAGGGTGTTGAAAGCAACATCACATTCAGGTGTCCAGACATACTTGACATGCTTCTGGTGGAGGTTGGAAAGAGGCTTTGCAATCTTAGAGAAATTCTCAATGAATCTTCGATAATAACTTGCAAGCCCAAGAAAACTGTAGAGCTGCCTGACATTCTGAGGAGGTTCCCAATTCAAAATTTCAGACACCTTCTCAGGATTAACAGCGATGCCCTTGGCGGAGACGATATGACCAAGGTAAAGAACCTCATCAAGCCAGAACTCACAGTTGGAAAACTTTGCATAGAATTGATGCTCTCTGAGCTTGTCGAGCACCAATCTCAAATGCCTGGCATGATCCTCCTTATTCTTGGAAAAGACCAAGATATCATCGAGATACACCAGGACAAAATCATTTGTGTAAGGGTTGAAGATAAAGTTCATCATGCGAGAGAACGTTGGAGGAGCATTGACAAGGCCGAAAGACATGATAGTATATTCATAAGAACCATAGCTTATTCTGAATGCTGTCTTGGCGATATCTTGTTCAGGAATGCGAATCTAATGATAACCCATACGGAGGTCAAGCTTGGAGAATACTTTGGCACCTTTAAGTTGCTCGAATAGATCATTGATGTTGGGAAGTGGATACTTGTTCTTAATTGTCTTCTTGTTCAATGGATGGTAATCGACACAGAGTTGTTCCATTCCATCCTTCTTCCAGACAAAAAGAACACCACAACCCCATGAAGATGAACTCGGTCTAATCAGACCCATACGCTCTTGTTCATCGAGTTGTTTCTTCAACTCCTTCAACTCCTCTGGTCCAAGCTTGTAAGGAGGCTTAAAATGGGCTCCGTACCAGACTCAAGATCGATAACGAATTCAACTGGCCGGTGAGGAGGCATTCCCGGAAGCTCTTCTGGAAAGACGTCTTGGTATTCACAAACGACTGGAATCTGAGAGATGGCATTCAACTCGCCCTTCTCATTGAGAGAAAACAGTCGAATGGTTTTGTCTCGAGCGGCATATATGATCACATCATCAGAAGAGTGTGTCAATTGAATATGCCTGGCAACACAATCAAGCTGAGCCTTGTGCTTAGATAGCCAGTCCATGCCGAGAATTAGATCAATATCTGAGTCACCAAGAACAATTGGAGAAGATAGAAATTTATAGTTTCCCATCTTGATAGAAACATCCCAAATCATGGAGCTTGCGTTCATGAATTACCCGGAGAGACAACTGATAAATTTCTAGGCAAATATCAGAAAACCAACTCGTGCTTCGATGCAAAAGGTCTTGAAATGAAACAATGCGATGCACTAGTATCAAATAAAACTTTTGCAGGAAAGTCATTAACAGGAAGATTACCCATGATCACTTCTGAAGAATCCTCTGCCTGAGCTGCGTTCATCATGTTCACCTTTGCAGACTTGGAATTATGCTTGACCACTACATTGCTGGAAGATCTCATAAGAGGAGGAGGCGGAAGGCGCCTTTGGTTGAAGCATTTGTTCGCATAGTGCCCTTTCTGCCGACACTTGTTGCAAGTAACCTCTAAGAGCGAACGATGATAAGGAGCACTGGACCTTGGAGTTTGAGACTGAGATTTGTTCTGATAGACTTGGTTGGGTGGGTGGGAAGATCCATTTCCACCTTTGCTGTTTTGCTGGTAGGGCTGACGAAACGAAGGAGGAGGCAACCAGTACTTCTGTTGCTTAGCTGCCACTTGTGATGAAGAAGAAGACTGAACTGCATCCCTGACTCTCTTCTTAGAAGCCTCACACTTGAGCTGAGCAACTTCTTGCTTTAGTGCCATGTTATAGAATTGATCGAACTTAGTCGACTCAAGAAGCACGAGAGCTAACTACAGATCTTCTCTGAGGCCACCTCTGAATTAATAGATCATACTCTTTTCATCAGGAACGTCTTGTTTAGCGAAGCGAGCACGTTTCTGAAACTGGATATTGTATTGGTACACGGACATGCTGCCTTGCTTGAGATTGCGAAACTCCTCACACTTACTCTCAGCAACACTTGGTGGGATGTGATGAGCTTTGGAGTCTCGGCGGTAATCACACGACCTCCTCTGGAATCTCTGTATTGTTGAAACCACTTAGCAGCTTGGTCCTTGAGTTGAAACGAAGCAAACTTGATAAAGTCCTTAGGTCTGACATTGCTACATTCAAAATGCTTGCAATGTCCACGAGCCAATCATCGACGTCTGTGGCCTCGACACATTTGCTAAAAGACTTCGGCTGGTTTGCGAGGAACTGGTTGAGGGTAGCAAATTGAGGCTGATTGTTGCCTTGTCCTTGATTTCCTTGGTTTCCTTGCCCTTGGTTGCGCTCTTGCAAGAGTTGCAAAAGCATCTGAGTGTTGGCGTTGGTGGCTGCCATGACAGCTTGCCATGCCTCCAGAGGTGGAGGTGGTGGCGGAGGGTTCGACTAATCCCCATCATTGCGGTCCGGATTTTGATGCATTGCAGGAGCCATCCTGAAGAGGGTGACATCCGTTAGAATTTTGAAAAACAGAGATACAAGTTGAATCAATGGATCGAAATTGCAACATGTAGTCTTCACAATAAACATTCAAACAAGGATGAATGAATGAATTCCAAAGTAAATCATCACATGTCCATTAAGGTGAGAAGCCACTTAGATAAAGGTAGATGAATAAAACAACAAGGTAGGGATATGAACAAATAAGTGGTAAGGATTACCCAATCACAAAACAAATATCTGCGGGAAGAAATACCAGAGCTAATTGAATTCCCACCTATGAAACTCCCGAAACTTTCTGGTTATGCAATCAGGTGTTGGGGATACAGGGGAAGCATAATATCTCACCCAAACTAACAATTCCTACATCCAACTGTATCCATCCTTCAACACATAACCAAGAAACCTTCGGAAAGAATGTACCTCAACCTTCGAAAAGCATCCGTTATATAAGTTATGGCAATACTCCCGAACTCCCACCCCAGTATTGGGTGGCGTCGAGGTTATCTCACCAACAACTGCATAAAAGAGATTTTTGATGTCGGCGAACTCAGGTATTCCAGAACTGCAACGATAATATTGTGACGACAACACCTCGCAGCTCAACTCCCCGGGACACTGCCACAACCCCTAAATGTCAGGAGGCACCAAGAACAATGTTCTCGTCACAAGACCATCGGAACGATTCCAAGATACCCACGTGATCCTAAAAAAATTCGTGAAATTTGAGGAGAGGAGAGTCAAAACTTCTATATCAGGAGGACTCACCAGAGCGACGAAGGTACTGAGGAGTAAAAAGAATCCTACTCTCCGATATATATAATCCTAAAACTCAAAACATTTTGTTCTAGACTCAACAATGTCAGTGATTCGATCAAGCAGGGGGCTCCTAAGTCGAGGATGGTTCTGATTACCAACTTGTAACACCCACAATGCGGCTATATCTCCCACATGCCGGGGCACGACTTAGAGGCTTAGTCGCATGGTAGTTTTGTCGCAAGAGGGGTAATCTCCACACAATCCCATGCACTGAATAGAAAGGGATAAAGAGTTGGCTTACAATCGCCACTTCACACATACATAAATAAACCATACATCATCCAAAATACAATCAAAGGTCTGACTACGGAACCAAAATAAAGGAAGATAACCCCAAATGCTAGATCCCCGATCGTCCCAACTGGGATCCACTACTGATCATCAGGAAACGAAACGTAGTAATGACCCACATCCTCGTCGAACTCCCACTTGAGTTCAGTAGAATCACCTGCACTGGTATCCTCGGCACCTACAATTGTTTGGAAGTATTCATGAGTCACCAGGACTCATCAATCTCACACCCACAAGATCAAGACTATTTAAGCTGATGGGTAGGAGAAGGTAGTGAGGTGGAGCTGCAGCAAGCACTAAGCATATATGGTGGCTAACATACGCAAATAAGAGCGAGAAGAGAAGCAACGCACGGTCGAGAAGCTAGAAGTGATCAAGAGTGATCCTAAAGATACTTACGTTCAAGCATAACACAAGACTGTGTTCACTTCCCGGACTCCGCCGAAAAGAGACCATCACGGCTACACACGCGGTTGGTCATTTAAATTAAGGTTAGTGTTAAGTTCTCTACAAACGGGTATTCACAAATTCCCATCTGCCACATAACCACGGGCACGGCTCTCAAAAGTTTATACCCTGCAGGGGTGTCCCAACTTAGCCCATCACAAGCTCTCACGGTCAACGAAGGATATTCCTTCTCCCGGGAAGACCAGATCAGTCTTGGAATCCCGGTTACAAGACATTTTGACAATGATAACACAAGACCAGCAAAGCTGCCCGATGTGCAGACTAATCCCGATAGGAGTCGCACATATCTCCTTCTCATGGCACACTGGATGGGCTAGACGTCGGGTTGGCATAGACCCTAGTTGCCCAAAGGGCGCCGGACATCGCTCAGTTTGGACCAACACTTAGAGGAGCACTGGCCCGAGGGTTTAAAATAAAGATGACCCTTGAGTCCGCGGAACCCAAGGGAAAAAGGCTTAGGTGGCAAATGTTAAAACCAAGGTTGGGACTTGCTGGAGGAGTTTTATTCAAGGCGAACTATCAAGGGGTTCGCATAACACCCAACCGTGTAAGGAACACAAAATCAAGGAACATAACACCGGTATGATGGAAACTAGGGCGGCAAGAGTGGAACAAAACACCAGGCAAAAGGCCGAGCCTTCCACCCTTTACCAAGTATATAGATGCATTAAAATAAAAAAAAGATATTGTGATATCCCAACATATCCATGTTCCAACATGGAACATACTTCTACTTCACCTGCAACTAGCAACACTATAAGAGGGGCTGAGCAAAAGCGGTAACATAGCCAAACAACGGATTGCTAGGAAGGTGGGTTAGAGGCTTGACATGGAAATATGGGAGTCATGATATAACAAGTGGTAGGTAGCACGACATAGCGATAGAATGAACAACTAGCAAAGTAAAGATAGAAGTGATTTCGAGGGTATGGTCATCTTGCTTGCAAATTCTCAGAGTTGTCGAAAACTTGATCCTTGTTAGCGTACTCAACAGGATCCTCGGTCAGGTACTCGTCTCCCAGCTCTACCCAAGGCAAGAACACAAGCAATGGAACACCAATCAATAACGGTGCAATGCACAAGCAACATGATGCAATACATTGCATGATATGCAAGATATGATATGCAATGCATATGCGTGCTCTGGAAGGGAAATAATGAACAAGGCATCAACTTGACAAACCAAATATGCCTCTGGAAAGATGAGATGATTTCGGTTGAAATCGATATAAAGACCACCGAAAACGGATGCATGGTTTGCAAATGGCAAGAAAAATAAGAATGACGCAAATATGTGATTAACAGCATGATAGCACTTAAAATGCAACAAGAAACTAAGCTACTGCACTCCAACATAGCAACAAAGCACATGGAAGTGATGTACAAGAGATGCTTGACAAAACATGAACACTGAGCTACGACTAAATCACATTAGAACAGGTTCAAACAAGCATGGCCAAAGTGCAAAAGCTACCAGCTTCATTGACTTAGTGAAAGTACTAACATGTCCAAAACAACATCAGGAAGCAATGTTTAGAGCAAGCAAACAACATTCTATCGGAACATATCGTGGCAATTAAAGGCGTGGCATGATTCTAATAAATGCATAGAACAAAACTCCCTTACTAAACATGAGCCAAAAAGGAACAAAAGATATGATGGCACCCATGTAAACATAGCAAGTTTTATTAACAGTTTCAGACAAGAAAAACAGAGTACGACATAAACAGAATTATGATAGCAACTTTGCGAGCTCATGCCACTCACCACAAAGAATTGCATGACAACATAAGCATACCAATAGCAAGAAGACATGTTCATGAAGCTAGTCATGGCAAGAGCAAGTTCATAGGGTACATTCATCACTAGCAACAACCATGGCAATATTAATTAACATGTTAACATTCTGCTAGGAACATTTTATAGCAAAAGTAGAGCAAGAAACAGACATGCTAGAGCACTCCATAATTTCCAACATGGGCATAAATGGATAGAGCATAACCACATGTTCAAGACATCCTTACTAAATTATCTCAAAATAAGCAGGGATCTCATGTTAGCACCAAGTTTACATGGCATCTAAATAACAACAGGAAAAGACTTAGCAAAATCCTAAGTCCCTGAAAACAGCAACATTGTGGAGCCTACTTTGCGTGCTTGTGCTAGTCATCACATAGATCACAAAAATACAAGACTTGCACCTCTGTAAAGATGGCATGATGTAGTTCAAAACACCTGTAGACCTCATGCTCAAAAGATGCACACATCAAATGCAACAAAAATGACAAATCACCATGATCTGATAAGTACCAGCAGCTAACATTTTATAGCACTCTTGCATTGATGAAAATGGCAACATAAAGGATAGTAAAATGCATGGAAATGCTACTACCATGGAGAGCTCAACGAGGCGAACATTTTCACATACCATATGCAAGATTTGGAGCCACGGTCATCGATATACGACATGATGAAGTAGGCTTGAAAATATTACAGAGTTTCGGGACTTAGGTGATTTTACCCTCCGGATTCCAGATCTAGGCTTCGGGGCATGGAAACCAAGGTTCGTCGGGGAGTCGCCGGACTTGGCCGGACAGGAGGAAGGAGACCGGAGAGGTGACTGGAGGCGTCGGATCCGGCGAGGACGGTGGCAGGGCGGCGCCTACGAGGCACTGGGCGGCGGCGCGCGGGCACGCGGTGGCAGGGTCGACGAAGGGCGGCGAGGTTGGCGAAGGGCGGCGGGGTCGCCGGCGCGGGGTCGCGCGGCGGCAGCGCCGGCGCTGGGAGGCAGCGGGGAGCGCGGGGCGGCGGCGACCGAGCGATGGGCTCTGCGGGCCACCCTCGGGCTGCGCGGGCCGCCGGCGGCGGCGGGCGGGCGGCGCCATGTGGCAGGAAGAAATAGGCGCAGGGCGGCGGCGCGAACTGTCCGGCGGGATCCAGACGTGTCCTGCGGCGGCAGGGAGAATTTTAGGGTTTGGACTGCGAGATTTTGGAGGGGTGCACATATTTATAGGTAGAGGGAGTTTGGAGTGTCCAAATGAGGTGCGGTTTTCGCCCACACGATCGTGATCCGATGGCGAAGAACATGAAGATGGTTTAGATAGGTTATTGGGCTGTTTTGGAGGGGTGTTGGGCTGCAACACATAAGGGGCTTTTGCGGTTACCCGATTAACTGTTGGAGAATCAAACGGCCTCCAAATGGAACGAAATTTGACAGGTGATCTACCGGTGATGTACCAAGGCCACTTGACTAATCTCGACCCATTCCGAGAATGTTTAACTCCCGCTCACGAAAAGAGACAAGAGGGGTGCGCCGGGTGCATGTGGGAGTGTCGGATTGCGAAACGGACAACGGGGAAAATGCTCGGATGCATGAGACGAACACGAATGCAAATGCGATGCACATGATGACATGATATGAAATGCATGACATGAACAAAATGCGAAACAAAAGACAAAACCTAACCACGAAGGGAATCTCATAACTTAAAGCCGAAAATGGCAAGAGTCAGAGTTACAAATATGGCAAGTTACATCCGATGTGTTACAGGCCACTTCTTCGAAGCCTCTACTGTGGTCTTTGATGGTCCTTGAAGCACATGCATGTAATGAGGCTTTGTCACTTGCTAAGGATCTCAATCTCACCCATATGATAATAGTCGTTGACTGTTTGGAAGTGGTGAGTAATATTGACAAAGGTGCAGCAACTCACTATGCACCAGTTCTACATGAAATAAGGGAGCAAAGGAAGGAGTTCCAACATGTCACCTTCAAGTTTGAACACAGGGAGAACAATTTTAAAGTCCATGCTTTGACGAAGCCAGTTTCATCTCTTACAGTATGGCGTCATTTATGGCTAGGGACATTACCAGATATTATTTGTATTCCGATGGTTATTACTCCTTAATAAAGTCCCTAGTTACCCATAAAAACGGTAAGCAGCGGGAGATACAGAATCAAACTTAGGACCTCACCCTTGCCATCGCAAGGCACAAACCACTACACCATCGAACGCCCTGTGGTTACATAAAATCGTTTTATTTATTTTACAAGCTCGCAAAGCCCTCGGTGTGGGAAGCTTCCCAAACCGTTTTGTTTTTCATTTTCTCTTTTTCTGTAACGGTTTCATTCCCCATTTTACTTTCCTTTTTCTGGCTAAATGCGTGCAGTTTTCTAAAAAAATTAAAGAAACTTATTTTTTTCAAAAATGCACAAACTTTTTTTCTAATTTGAAAGAAAATCATTGGTGTTTTTTAAAAAGTTCATCAAATCTGAAAAAAAGTTTATCATATTTGAGGAAACTTCAACATAATTGAAAAAAGTTCATCGAATCTGAGAAAAGTTCATCAAATTTGGAAAAAAGTTCATCAAATTTGAAAAAGTTCATCAAATATGAAAAACAAATTGTTCAATTTTGAAAAAAAACATAGCATTCGGAAAAAGTTCGTCGATTTTGAAAAAAGTTAATCAAAATTGAAAACAAAAGTTCGTCAATTTAGAAAAAAATAATGGTTTTTTTAGAAAGATATTATCAAATGTGAAAATAGTTCTTACAATTTTAAAAAAAGTTCATCGCAACTAAAAAAAGTTCAGAGAATTTGAAAAAAAATCATCAAATTTGAAAAAAGTTCATACAATTTGAAAAAAGTTCAACGCATCCAAAAAAAGTTCATTGAATATGAAAAAAGTTCATCAAATTTGAAAAAGTTCGTCGAAATTGAAAAAGTTAACGGATTTTGAAAAACTCATCGGATTTCAGAAAAGTTCACCGACTTTGAAAAAATTTCATCGAATTTGAGAAAACATTGAATCTGAAGAAAAAAAGTTAATGAATTTGAAAGAAAAATCATCGAACGACGAAGAAGAAGAAAAAAGAGAAAACAGAAATGAAACAGAAAAAAGGAATAAGGAAAAAAGAAAAAGGAAAACAGAAATAAGTAAAGAGAGAAAAGGATGTACGTTGATAAATCAGGTAACATGGTGTGATGGCTAACGTAGTGTGGCCTGATGAGGAGATCGCTGGCTCGGGATTCGCTGCGTTCGCTTAGTCTTTTCTTATTTCGATTTTTTAGGTTTCTTCATTGGGGCGTGCTACGCGTCGGCCGGTGGATCTTTTCAAAAGATTTGTCGCCTCACGAGCCGTTTGATTGTGTGACGAAAATCGTTCAATCATCTTCTCTAATTTCTTGCAACAGTGCACTTGTTGCAAATGCTCTTTTTTATTTTCTACAACAAGACTTTTGTTGCGAAACCTTATTTTCTATAATTTTCTGCAAAAAGACCCTTATTGCAAAACATCTTCTTTTTTAATTTTCTGTAACAAGACCCTTGCAAAAACTACAACATCTCCCGTCGCGTCTAATTTTCTGCAACAAGATCCTTGTTGCAAAAAATGCAACAACACCTCCCATCATATCTAATTTTTTGCAACAAGACCCTTGTTGTAAAAATTACAACATCTCCCATCGCATCTAATTTTCTACATCAAGACCCTTGTTGCAAAAATTGCAACATCTCCCGTTACATCTAATTTTCTACAGCAATACCCTTGTTGCAAAAATTGCAACATATATGTTGTTGCATTTAAGCTCGAGGAGGCGAGAGCCATGGACGCTGACGCTCCTCCAGGACGGCTACGACATCGAATGGCGAGCAACGGCATATGCAACTGCACTGGCGGCATGCCTCGCAGAGGCAGGCGGTGCGGTCCGACAGCTTCTAGCACACGTGCAACACGCAACACCGCGGTGGCCGGCTTCCAGCATCTACACACTAGCTGCGCGGGTGCCTACTCACAGTTTCACTACTGGAAACAGAGAATTTACCATCAATCAGCTCTTTGCCGGACAGCAAAGAAGGCCTTTGCCATCTGCTTCTAGAAAACGTACGACAAAGAATTGGCTCACAACAAAGACCCTCTTTGCCATCAGCCAATTCTTTGCCGTCCGCTGGCGGACGGCAAAGATTCTTTGCCATCAGCTAGCGGACGACAAAGAGGTTGGTGGGGTCCAGTGGAGGCCCAAACCCTAACGGACCATCAACCCCACCTCTCTGCCGCCCGCCAGCGGACGACAAACCAAACGCTACCTAATGACGCCCCACCCCACCTCCCACTCCCACCCTCTCACTCCACCACGCCCCCACCCCAACCACCGCCGCCCCGCCGTGCCGCCCCCACCACCTGCCCCGAGTCCCCGCCAACCCACCCAAGGCCTCGCCGCCCCGCCACACCCGCGGCCTAGCCGCCTTGCCGTCCCACCCATCGCCACGCGGCCTCGCCGCCCGCTGCACCTCCGCCCCGGTGCCCTACCCGCGGCCTCATCGCCTCGCCACTGCCCCACGGCCTCGCCGCCCCACCCGCCACCCCACTCCGGTGAACCTCTTCCCTCTATTTTTTTTCTTTTTTTCTATTGTTAGTTAGGTTAGTTACTAGGGTTAGTTAGGTTAGTTACTAGTGTGTTAGTTAGGTTAGTTCTAGAAAAATATTATTAGGAGAAGAAAAGAAGAAGAATAAGAAGAAGAGGAGGAGAAGAAGAAAAAGGGGTCGAGGTTAGATGAAAAGAAGAAAATAAGAAGAATAAGGATTAAAAAATTATTAGGAGAAGAAAAGAAGTAGAAGAAGAAGATGAAAAGAAGGAAGAAGAAGATGAAAAAAAAGAAGTAGAAAAAAGTGTCGATGCTTTAAGTGACGTGATGGCCTAAATTTTCTTGACTCGATCGGTAAAATTTTGTAGGCTTTGTGCTATTTCATCTCCTTGGAGTCCTCATTGGTCGAAGTTTTTTGTCCATGATCCCGCCGTTGTTCGACTACTTTCTCTATAGTCGAGGGTGAGCTATGAATTCACATGCACCTCGTACGCTCTTTTAATCATGTGATTAGATTTCATTTTCATGATAAGTCACATAACCAGTATGCGTCTCACGTCCGAAAGGGTTGCATTGATAAATATGCATTTAGTTGCATATTTATCACTGTAACTCATTCGCATTGTCCAGGATTTCCATGGACAACCCGAGCATGTGTAGATTGGGTACGTTCTCCATGCTCTACCCCATTCCGAGAAAAATTTTTGTCAGCGCCTCCCTGTTGTTCTCCGGATGCACATTCTCTCGACTTTTTGCCGAGGCGTGTATCCAGAGAACAGCGGGGAGGTGCTCCTGAAATTTTGTCTCGGAATGGGGTAGAGCATGGAGAACGTACTCAATCTACACATACTCGGGTGGGATTAGGACCTATCTTTAACTATTAGAGTGTAGGTTGCATGGACGTAATAAAATTGCCAAACTAGATTAACTAATGAATATACGTGTTAAATTATATATATTTCTTGTCTATACAGTAGCTAAGCAAGATGAGTGATCATGCGTGGATATACATCGGTCACATTAGTCAAAAAGAGATTACCAATGAATGGTTAACAAAAACCAAGGGGTTTGTGAAAGCCGCATTTGCAAATGGCCAGAGGAAAAACTGGTGCCCCTGTGTCTGGTGCAAGAATTGGGAAAAGAGGACACGGGATGAAATGGGAAAACACCTGCAGAAGAGTGGTTTTACGCTTGGTTATATGGTGTGTACATTCCATGGTGAGTCTGCCCAATGTGCCAGAGCTGAGGTGGCTCGTCGTCGCATGGACGAGCATGGTACCGGGATGGAAGACATGGTGCAAAACTTTGATGATGCTCGGGATTCGTACGAAGAGATGGAGGAATCTGCAAAGGCCTTCAATGAAATGTTGGAGTCTTCAAAACATCGTGTTCATGAGCACACTGAGCTTTGTCAGCTGGATGCCATCTCAAAAATAATGGCTCTCAAGGCTCAATTCAACTTGGGCAGAGAATGCTATGACGCGATGATGACAGTATTTGGATGTTTTCTACCCAAAGGCAAAATCCTCTATGCTCTTAAGATGCCATGTGAGAAGATACATGCCTCTGAGAAAGGATTTGCCTGATTTAGGCTTGAGTATGCGGACTTGAACTATTGTCCCATTTGCAAATCTTCCAGGTATATTGTGGTAGACAATGGTATGGGTGAGAAGACGCAGACCAAAATCCCTGTTAATGTTCTTCGATATATGCCAATCGTACCAAGACTTCAATGTCTTTTCATGGTTGAAGAGATAGCCTGACAGATGACATGGCACAAAGAGGGCAAAAGAACCAAACTAGATGCAGATGAGAATCTGACGATGGTACACACATCGAATGGTGAAGCATGGAAGCGCCTCAATGCATTCTATGCAGAAAAGGCGGCAGATCCAAGTCATCCCCGAGTCGGCATCATCACAGATGGGTTCAGTGTGTTTGGTCTGACGGCAACCCAATACAGTTGTTGGCCCATATTTGTCTTTCCACTCAATCTCCCTCCCCCCGGACAGGTTATGCAAAGAAAGAACATTTTTCTGATGTTGATAATTCCATGGCTGAACTATCCGGGGAAGAATATGAATGTGTACATGCAGCCGCTTAAGGACGAATTGTAAGAAGCTTGGGATAATGGGTTCAAGACATACGACGCCTTTAACAAACAGAACTTCATAATGCAAGATTGGGGGGGGGCGTGCAAAATTGTTGGTGCTATGCAATTAAGAGGATGCAGAAGACGCTCCGAGCAAAATGTAAAAATAAACGTAGAATTGAAGCATCGATGGCCGAGGCATTCATTACTGAGGAGGCAACAAACTTCATGACATGACACTACGAAGCCAAAAATCGTCATTTGCATAATCCGAAGCCTCGGTACAATGCCGGTGACCATAAAAAGGTGGATCCAACCTCATCCTATTCAAAGGGAATCTCACACCAGCCGGTGCTTCGAAACCAATATCGTTGGATGTCGAAGAATGGCGGATCATTTCGTTGTATATCTTCACCAACCTAACAGAAGTGCGGCCGTACATCGAGTAAGTTCTCGCGGTACATTATTTAGCAAATTCTAATTCCTTTAAACTGCTCTTATTCCCAGATATTTTTTTGATATAGTCGATACGTCGCCAAATTCTCGGATGGAGCGGTGATCCAAAAGGAATCCATCGAATAGTATGAGCTTCTGGCAACGCAAGGAGGCGTCTTTCCCGCTTTCATCTCTTGGTTCAAACAAACAGCAATTTTCATTAGACCATACTCATTTCTTCGTCTAATTTGCAGCTAATGCAACAATCCATTTGTATTAAACTTGTAGGCTAATTCAGAGTCTATGGACGGCGAATTGAGACAAGTCGCTAATGGTGTTGAATATAAGGTCCATTCATTTGACAAATACGACATCAACGGGTATCGCTTTCGTACCTACGGCAAAGAGCTATCTATGGCCGACCGAAAGTCTATAAATTGTTGTGTCTCTACTATCGGCGATGGAGGTATCGAGTATTATGGGAGAGTTGAAGCAATTTATGAACTTCTATTCTATGGTGAAAACCCAACGAACGTCGTAGTCTTCAAATGTTATTGGTTCCAGCCAAAGGAGACTAGAAGGACTTATGAACATATAGGGCTAGTCGAAATCAAACAAAGCACCCATTTAGATGTTCCCGATGTCTATAATACGACTCAATAGGCGACCCAAGTTTTCTATCTACAGTGGGCCTGCCAAACTGATCCAAATCTGAATGGTTGGGATGTCGTTTATGAAGTGACGCCACGTGTTAGACCACCCCACCCCCCAATGAAGAGGATTATGAACGTCACATTAACCCAGACACATTTGAAGGTGAATTCTTCCAAGAAACATGCCTTGCCAAAAAATCTTCAAGAAACGCTCTACTTCACACCAGAACATTGAAGTAGACAACAATAGTGAACCCGACTTCACCCCTGAGCCGGAACAAGAAGTGTTGGGAAACATAGCATGGAAAACAAAAAATTTCTACACACATGCAAGACCGATCCATGAATATGCATAGCTATGAGAGGGGGACAACATCTTGTTGGGGAACGTAGTAATTTCAAAAAAATTCCTACGCACACGCAAGATCCATCTAGGTGATGCTTAGCAACGAGAGGGGAGAGTGTTGTCTATGTACCCTCATAGACCGTAAGCGGAAGCATTATGAAAACACGGTTGATGTAGTCGTATGTCTTCAAGATCCGAACGATCCTAGAACCGAAGGTACAACACCTCCGCGATCTGCACATGTTTAGCTCAGTGGCGTCCCGCGAACTCTAGATCCAGCTGAGTGTCGAGGGAGAGTTTTGTCAGCACGACGGTGTGATGACGGTGATGATGAAGTTACCGACGCAGGGCTTCGCTGAAGCTCTACAACGATATGACCGAGGTGGAAATCTGTGGAGGGGGGCACCGCACACGGCTAAACAATCAAACTTGTGTCTCTATGGGGTGCCCCCTCCCCCGTATATAAAGGAGTGGAGGAGGGGGAGGGCCGGCCCCTCTATGGCACGCCCAAGGGGAGTCCTACTCCCACCGGGAGTAGGATTCCCCCCCCCCTTCCCTAGTCGGATTAGGAGAGGAAGGAAGGGGGAGAGAGGGGGAAGGAAAGGGGGGGCTGGCCCCCACCCAATTCAGATTGGGCTTGTGGGGGCGCCCCCTCCTAGGCTCCCTTCTCCTCGCTCCCACTATGGCCCAATAAGGCTCATATACTTCCCGGGGGTTCCGGTAACCTCCCGGTACTCCGGTATATGCCCGAACTCACCCGAAACCATTCCGATGTCCAAACATAGGCTTCCAATATACCGATCTTTATGTCTCAATCATCCCGAGACTCCTCGTCATGTCCGTGATCTCATCCCGGACTCCGAACAACCTTCGGTACATCAAAACACATAAACTCATAATACCGATCGTCATCGAACGTTAAGCGTGCGGACCCTACGGCTTCGACAACTATGTAGACATGACCAAGACTCATCTCCGGTCAATAACCAATAGCAGAACCTGGATGCTCATATTGGTTCCTACATATTCTACGAAGATATTTATCGGTCAAACCGCATAACAACATACGTTGTTCCCTTTGTCATCGGTATGTTACTTGCCCGAGATTCGATCGTCTGTATCTACCCACCTAGTTCAATCTCATTACCGGCAAGTCTCTTTACTCGTTCTGTAATGCTACATTCTGTAACTAACTCATTAGTTACATTACTTGCAAGGCTTATAGTGATGTGCATTACTGAGAGGGCCCAGAGATACCTCTCCTATACATGGAGTGACAAATCCTAATCTCGATCTATGCCAACTCAACAAACACCATCGGAGACACCTGTAGAGCATCTTTATAGTCACCCGGTTATGTTGTGACGTTTGCGGTCTCAGAAAGGGCTAGCAAGATACCATCTTATTATATCATATTATGATTGTTTTGAGAAAGTGTTGTCATCTGAGATTTACTATTATTGCTCGCTAGTTGATTATGTTATTGATATGAGTAAACATGAGACCTAAATGTTATTGTGAATATGGTTAGTTCATAATCTTTGCTGAAAACTTGAATGATGGCTTTTCATATTTACAACAACAAGAGCAAACAGAGTTTGTAAAAGTTTTTCTTTATCACTTTCAGTTTATCAACTGAATTGCTTGAGGACAAGCAAATGTTTAAGCTTGGGGGAGTTGATACGTCTCCATCGTATCTACTTTCCCAAACACTTTTGCCCTTGTTTTGGACTCTAACTTGCATGATTTGAATGGAACTAACCCGGACTAACGCTATTTCCAGCAGAATTGCCATGGTGTTATTTTTGTGCAGAAATAAAAGTTCTCAAAATGACCTGAAAATCAACGGAGAATATTTTTGGAATATATAAAAAATACCGGCGAAAGAATCAAGGCCAAGGGGCCCTGAAAGTGCGTTATATCGACTAGAGGGGGGTGAATAGGCGATTTTTATGATATTCTTCATTGAGGAATTTGCCAGTGAGGTAATTCCTTATGAAGAACTACTAGCAGCGGAATAAGTACTCAAAAGTAAACATAAAAGAATACAAGCATAGTCATCATGATGAAATGAAGACACGCACAGAGTACAGGAAGCATAAGCACAGGATAACACAGGATGAAGACAAACAGCCTGAAGTAATTGAACTGAGGAAATTGAGAAAGTCTTCAGTCAAAGTCTTCAAGCACAGATATGAACAAGCACACAACACAGTTATGAGGAAATGAAAGAGTTGAGGAAATAGAACCAGTAAGCTTGGTGAAGACAATGATTTGGTAGACCAGTTCCAACTGCTGTCTCAGTTCTACGCCTGGTTGGAGCGGTTGAGTATTTAAACTCGAGGACACACAGTCCCGGACACCCAGTCCTCACCGTATTCTCCTTGAACTAAGGTCACACAGACCTTGTCCAATCACTCGTGGTAAGTCTTCAGGTGACTTCCGAACCTTCACAAACTTGGTCACTCGGCGATCCACAATTCCTCTTGGATGCTCTAGACCATGACGCCTAACCGTCTGGAAGAAGCACAGTCTTCAAAGGTAACAAGGGTCGGATCCACGCAGGATCAACCTCTTTAGTGATGCTCAATCACTTGGGGTTTGTAGGTGTTTGTGTTTGGGTTTTTCCTCACTTGATGATTTTCGCTCAAAGTCCTTGGAGGATGGGTTGCTCTCAAATGACAAGTGTCAGTTTCTCTCGGAGCAGCCAACCAGCTAGTTGTTGTAGGGGGCGGCTATTTATAGCCTAGGGAGCAGCCCGACATGATAAGACATAAATGCCCTTCAATGATATGACCATTAGGTGGATAGATATTTTGGGACAGCTGGCGCATAGCACAGCAACGGTCGGAATTTTGAGTAGCAAAATCCTCAGGGCTATCATGTTCCTCACTGTGTAGGCAATTGGCACTGGCGAATTCCTAACTCCTCAGTCAGGAAAAATTCCTCAAAGACCAAAAGAACTTCATCTCTGTCGTTGAAGAAATTGACTGAACTGTATGAGATTTCCAATGGCTTCACTCAAAGGGATTGGTAGGTGTAGGATTTTGAGTTGAGCATCACATGGAAAATTTTCCTTAGTATTTCCTCGACCCCCTTTAACAGTACGGTGTTTCCTATGACTCAAGTAAGAGAAAATGAAACTACGAAAACAAAAGTCTTCACGCTTCATGTTCCACGAAAGAATACCAAGTCTTCAAGGTCACACCAATTTCTTCACTTTCAAAGTCTTCAGAATACCAAAGTCTTCAGTCGAAAAACTTCATTTTTAGGGGTCGGCTTTCTCTGTAAATGTCAAACTCCTCATAGACTTATAGACCTGTGTACACTGACAAACGCATTAGTCCCTTAACCTATAAGTCTTCAATACACCAAAATCACTAAGGGGCACTAGATGCACTTGCAATCTCCCCCTTTTTGGTGATTGATGACAATATAGGTTAAGTTTTCAACGGGGATAAACATATGAAGTGTTAGTACTGTTATTGAGGAATTTGATTGCAAGATATAGAAGAACTCC
The DNA here is from genome assembly GCF_018294505.1 of Triticum aestivum. Lineage (NCBI taxonomy): Eukaryota > Viridiplantae > Streptophyta > Magnoliopsida > Poales > Poaceae > Triticum > Triticum aestivum. The sequence continues at coordinate 177,800,490 of NC_057806.1, read as the reverse complement.
CCCTGAAGATGTGCATAGTCAGGAATTTGCTTTTGAAGCAATGCACACTTGAAGAGTTGAATCATGGAGATCTCCCCCTATATCTTGTAATTCATACACGCATTTGACATATAACAGTGAAGAATTTGAAATGCAAGATGAAATATGGTGACTGATGTAATTCAGCATGCGTGCAATAATATTTAACGAGGAATAAGCATGCAGAAAAACATCTCAAAAGTATCAGAGCACCATCGGGGTTTAAGATTACAACTCGATCCAATAAAGTCTCAGAAGAACGAGAGTTGTAACTTAACAAAAAAATGCCCATATAGAAAGACCCGCTTGAAGACTAACTCAAAATTCTCCCCCTTTGTCATCAAATGACCAAAAGGATCGAATATGAGGACTAACGCCCCTGAAGAATATCAAGTTGATGACGGAGCGCCAGCGTTGTTGGGGTCGTTTGTTGTAGTAGGGCATGCTGCAGTGTCGTCCAAGTCTTCATGTTCATCAGTGTCGCACGATGAAGAATATGAGCTGGCCAACAGAGAAGGAACCGTAACCTTCTTGAATTTTGGTGGAGGTGTAGACCAGTCAAAATCTTCTTTGAGACCCATTTGCTTTAGATCGTCTTCACCATACAGATGTGACAGGATTGCCCAGGTGCGACCGAAGACTTGATGGAGGTAGTAATGGTTTTTCTTCACTGCATTGTGTGTGGCAGTCATGTTGTGAAGAAGTGAACCAAACTGACTCTGAACCCATTTGTGATTTCGATCCACCTTCTGGTGAAGACTAAGCAGAAGTTCACGATCAGTCATCACGCGCGGAGCAGTGGCTTGAGGAGTGGACTTGGGTGCATTGGCAGAGTCATGTGTGGCAGAGTCATCATTGGTGGAATAAGAAGCAGCTTTGCGAAATTGACCATCCAATGGACGAATGCCTTCATCTATTACAGCTGGTGCCTTGCCCTTTCCATCAACTAAGGAATATGTCTGCTTGAGGACTTCAATTGGGGGCAAGTAGCTGAGGTGATTCTGGAAATCAGCTTTGTAGTTGAGTGAAGACCTTGTCCTGAGGAATCTCACAATCCAAGGTGCATAAGGCTTCAGCTCAAATGGAGACAGTGCAACATTTGCCATAGTCCTCATGAAGAAATCGTGATAATTGACAGGAATGCCATGAACGATGTTGAATACCAGATTCTTCATGATGCCAACAATTTCCTCATCAGATGAGTCCTGGCCTTTGATAGGACTGATTTTCCTCGTAAGAATACGATAGACAGTTCTGGGCACGTAAAGCAATTCCTTCATGAGGAATTTGGTTCTTGGTGCTTGACCTGACTTCAAAGGTTTCATCAGCACCTGCATGTAATGATGTGTGAGCTAAGGTTCACTATAGATGCAGCGAGCTTCTTCAAGGGGAGGACTAAGTGGTAGAGCACGAAGCAATTCAGAGGCTGGTGCAGTGTAGTGAGTGTTTTCAAACATCCAGTCCAGCACCCATGAATTCACATCTTCAGCGTCGCCTGTGATGTGCAGAGTTGCATAGAATTGAAGAATTAGTTCTTCCTTCCAATCGCAGATGCCAGAGCAAAAGTTTAGCAGTTCAGCATCTTGAAGAACACTGAGGACTAGTGCGAAGCACGACAGAGATTCCATATCCACGTGAGGAATATGCTCATGGTAGAAGATTTTCTCCTTGTTGAACAACACTTAGGAATAGAAATTGGCTTGACTAGCAGTCTAGAAACGGCTCTTCCTAATGCGAGCAGAGTTATATGGGTTGTAATCTTCAAAGAATACGTGCTCGCTGAAGAAATCATCAGCCTTGAACTTTTGCTTGCGTGAGAATGGATCATTTGGCTTCGGCAGAGGAGTGTCAGTGAGTTGCATCACGACCTTAGGAATCTCAAACGCTGGTTCTTCAGGCTGAGGAATTTCTGGTTCCTCCTTAGTGGCAGTCTGCGTCTTTAGTTGTTCAACAGCTGCATTTTCTTCAGCGCTAGTGGCTGGAATTTCCTCATGTACAGATGCAGTGGGGTGAGTTTTTTCAGAGCCCATTTGAACAGTTGGTGCGGGCGACTAAGGTATTTCCTGCAGCGGTGTGAACATTGGAGAGTTGGGATGTTAACTTTCCCAGAATTCATCACTCATTACTGGTGTGGAGCAGCCAACGTCCACATCTTCATCTTCCATTTCTTCAACGCCATCCTCTTTAGCGGTGAACTGAGGCATGGGCGAGGAGATGACAGGTGTTGAAGGGATCACATCCACTTCAATTTCTTCATCAATCTGCTCCAACGAAGCAGCAGAAGGAGTTTCTTCATCAGATCCGCTAGGGATCACATATTCTTCATCAAAAGGAACAAGGTCCTTTGATGGCCTGGTTGAGATGGGAGCAACATCAACGGGATTTGCAAATGAACTTGTCATAGGCTTCATCTTCTTCCGAGCTGAAGAATCTGAAGTAGCTGATGCTTTCCCTTTTCTTCACTGCAGCACGCTCTGCAGCCTTGGTCTTCTCCACATCTGATGCAGATGGAAGGATTGGAGTTGAAGTTGGCGCAGGTGCAGCTGAGGAATCTGGTTGATTTTCTTCAACTGATGCAGTTGCCCTGATTTCTTCATTTTCTTCAGGCGCACCACTAGTGGGTGTCCTGGCAATTTCTTCAGCGGCTGGAATGTAGTCATCAGCCCTGGAACTCACATTTTCTTCAGCAGCCTGATTTTCATCAGCAGTGCTGGCATGTTCTTCAGTCGACTGAGCAGATGCTTCAGCCTGAGGAATTTCCTGTTGCGTTGGGCTGCACCATTTGTGGTGAACTGTTCTGTTATTTTCACAAATCTGACTTTGGCTCCCAGCTAGTCAGCATAATAGAGATCAAATTCATCACTCAGTTTCTTTATTTCTGATTGGAGAGCGACAAGTTCTTTAGGTGAAAGCTTCAGAACGTTTTGCTTCAGAAAGCGGTCTTTCTTGTACTGCGCTTTCTTCACTCTCCTCCCCTGTTCAAATTTCCATTTCTATTCTTGTATGAAATGAGTCAACATGTGACTTTGACCAGGAGTCATCTTGAAATCAGGCATGGGAGTGTTGGGGTCCTTGTGCCAAACATCAATGTACTTGAGGATCAACTTGGGATCCAAAAGCAGTGGCACATTTGTTCCCTTGGCTCTAGCGGCCCTGACTTGCCTGTCTCTGATGATTTTTGCAAGTTCATCATCATCAGCTTCGTCTTCATCAGACGACACTTGGAAAGTGACTTTCTTCTTCTGAGGACTTGGGTGAGGACCTCGTCCAGCAGTGGCCTTTGTCTTCAGCAGTGAGGGGCCAACTGAAGAACTTGGTGCAGCTGAGGAACTAGCTGAGACACCTGAAGCAATGGAGATGCCTGCAGTCCTTTGGCACGAGGCGAGATGCACAGGTGCTGAGGATTTAGTTGGAACAGCTGAGGGCTTTGGCGGAGGAGCTGAGGACTTTGGAGCAACAGGAGCAGCATGAGGAATTGGCCGTGAGGGCTTTGAGGATTCTGGCCGTGAGGGCATTGCTGAGGAACTTGGCCTTGAGGGCATTGTTGGTGAAGCACTTGGCTTGCACGCAGGCTTCTTTGACATAGCCTTCTTTGGCTTGACAGCAAAGGCCTCAACAGAGGCAGCAGCAGCAGCAGAGTCTTCATTAAATTTCCTCACTGCTTCTTTGGCTTGCTTAGACAACTTGGCTTGGCGCTTGGCCCATTCATCAGGATAGTCCTCACCGCGCTTGAGGCTGGTGGGATCAGCGATTTGGCCAGGTGCCAATGGAGCTCTTGGGAATGGAGGATTGAGTGCGAATTTCTTCATATACTTAGTAGTGACATATCTGTACTCCCTCCATTCTCTTGCCCATCTCCTCTCTATCTTCTGAATGCGCACCTTTCGCTCATTCTTGGTTTCCTCAGCAGGTGTGCAGTACCCTGCATAGATGTCTTCAGGGATCTCAAAAGCAGTCATAACCTCAGGCTTCTTTCCTCCTTTCTGTGGCCTTTTACCATCAGCCATTTTCTTCAGTTGAGGAATCTGAACAATTTCTCTAAAGAAGAATGCAACTTTTCTTCGAGGAACACTGCAAATGAGTTAAGTTGATAAGAACCTAGTGATTCAACAGCTGACATGTGTACCTGTGAACAGAGTATAGTTGTGAGGAATTTGGAGAGGTCATATGCGTTCTCAGAGGGTTTTTCAAAAGGAACAAGTTTGAGGAAATTTGACCGGATGAGTCTTGAAGAATTTCACTAAGCGTTCTTTGTCTTAGGTTCTAGAGTTGTATAGATCGAAGATCCACACAATTGAGGAGTCTTGAAGAAAAATGATGCTTAGAGAAATGAATCAAGAACAGATGATATGTGAGGTGTTTCAGTGTGTGAAGATATGAAGAAAAACACCTTTGAAGATTTTGTAGATAATCATTCGAATCAACGAGGGTAGTAAAAGTAACTTTTAATTACCCTGAACGAAGAACACGATGAACTGGAGTGAGGAGATGTGAAGTTCGTCTGTGCAGATCTTCCACGCCCTAACTTGGCGGAGGAAGACGGCTACGGCGGCGGCGGAGTGAAGATTTCCGTGGTCGGCGCGAGTACGTCGGCGACGAGGTCGAGGCAGTGAAGCTCTTCCTCACCGGCGGCGATGAACTAGCGGCAGCTCTAGGGTTTGATAAGCTCGAGCTGGAGAGAGATCGAGCGGAGTAAAGGAAGTGAGGAAGGAAAGGAAGGGTATTTATAGCCATGGTGAAAAACTGCTCGCCCGAAGAAATTGGACGAATGTGCCCCTGACCCTTCTCATTCGCATGACATGTGTCACCCACGTAGTGAGAGGTGGAGATCGTGTTAGATCGTGGGTGAGTGGATAAGTATATCGTGGGATGCGGAACGGTTTGAGCGGCAAAGCCAAAAATTTAGATAAGATAGTTTTTAAAGTTCCGTTCGCAATTTCTTCAGCTAACAAGGACACAGTGAAGATTTTGAACGAGTTTCAAATAGAACGCACATGAAGAATTTGTGAACAGATTGGGTTGAGTATAGCATAGAGGGGAAGGGTCCGATCACATTCACTTAGTAGAAAACCAACTTGAAGAAATAGCAATAAGTGAATGTTGTAGAGGACATAAACTCACACACACACACACACACGCACACACACACACACACATATAGCCAATGAAGAAAAACGACGGAAACAGTGAAGACTATGCAAAGTTGAAGAATATGAACAATTGAGGAATTTCGACTTTTGGTGGTGGCGCGACCCACCGTATAAGAATGATGATTTCACACACCGCGTACAATTATCGTAGGGTTCTGAGAATCAAATTCTTCATTAATTTCTTCACACTAAGAGTGTTATTCTTCACTGATTGAAGAAAAACGTTTCTTCATGTGTTGCACATCTAAGTCATCAATTTTGCATAAGTGTTAGGATGAGTGTCCTTTTCAAAGAACATTCGAAGATTCTAGGATATTTAGCTCACACCGCAACTTGCTAAATCTCTTCTCATCCAAGGGCTTTGTGAAGATATCGGCTAGCTGTTCTTCAGTCTTCACATGCTTAATAGAAATGTCGCCCTTCAACACATGATCACGAAGAAAATGATGACGAATCGGAATGTGCTTTGTCTTTGAGTGCTAAACTGGGTTGTGAGCAATCTTGATGGCACTCTCATTGTCACAGTAGAGAGGCACATTCTTCATGTTGACGCCGTAGTCCTTGAGAGTTTGCTTCATCCATAGCAATTGATCACAGCAAGAACCAGCAGCAATATACTCAGCTTCAGCAGTAGATAGTGATACGCAGTTCTGTTTCTTCCAGGACCAACAGACCAAAGATCGTCCAAGGAAATGACATGTACCAGATGTTGACTTGCGGTCCACACAATCACCAGCATAGTCGGAGTGAGAATATCCAATGAGATCAAAAGCCGAGCCCTTGGGGTACCATAATCCAAGTGTTGGTGTGTGAGCTAGATATCGAAGAATATGCTTCACAGGCTTATGGTGTGATTCCTTCAGTGCAGCTTGAAATCGGGCACACATGCAAACACTAAGCATTATATCTGGCCTAGATGCACATAAGTACAATAAAGAGCCAATCATGGAGCGGTATACCTTATGATCGAAGTCGATACCATTTTCATTAGTGCATAGATGGCCATTTGTGGGCATAGGAATTTTGACGCCTTTGCAATCTTGCATGCCGAATTTCCTCAGTACATCCTTGAGGTATTTCTCCTGAGATATGAGTATGCCATTGCGTTGTTGACGAATTTGAAGACCTAAGAAGAATTTCAGCTCTACCATCATAGACATTTGATATTCTTCACTCATCATATAGGCAAATTCATCACTATAACGTTGGTCAGTACAGCCAAAGATAATATCATCAACATATATTTGGCACACAAACAATTCACCATCATAAGATTTAGTGAAAAGAGTAGGATCGAGTGAACCGAGTTTGAAGCCTTTCGTCATGAGGAATTCCTTCAAAGTATCATACCATGCCCATGGAGCCTGCTTGAGGCCATAGAGGGCCTTGTTGAGTCTGAAGACTTTGTCAGGATTCTTTGGATCTTCAAAACCTGGGGGTTGAGCAACATATACTTCTTCCTCAAGCTTACCATTGAGGAATGCACTTTTCACATCCATTTGATATAAAGTGATATCATGATGGTTAGCATAAGCAAGTAATATGCGAATAGCCTCAAGTCTAGCAACAGGTGCAAAAGTTTCATCGAAATCAATTCCTTCAACCTGTGTGTAGCCTTGAGCTACAAGCCGTGCCTTATTCCTCACCACAAGGCCATTTTCATCTTGCTTGTTGTGGTAGATACACTTTGTGCCGATGATATTGTGCTTGCGAGGATCTGGACGTTTGACCAGTTCCCAGACATTGTTGAGCTCGAACTGATGTAATTCTTCTTGCATGGCCTGAATCCACTCAGGCTCCAGAAATGCTTCATCTACCTTAGTGGGCTCTGTAATAGAGACAAAAGCATAGTGCCCACAAAAGTTAGATAAATGTGAAGCTTTTGAGCATGTGAGAGGACCTGGCGCTTTGATGTCATTGATGATCTTTTGAACTTGCACTTCTTTTGCAATACGAGGATGAGCTAGTTGCCGTTGAAGAATTTGATCAACGTTTTCTTCAGCACCATTTTCTTCAGCATTTTCTTTAGCATTTTCTTCAGGTGCATTAGCTCGACGTTCTTCATGTTCTGGAATGAATTCTTCAGCAGATTCTTCAATAGGAATGACATCCTCAGTAGCCTTGAACTTGATTATTTCCTCAGGTGATGGTTCATCTATCACAGTAGGTAGGTGCTCTCTTTGCGAGCCATTAGTTTCATCCAACCGCACCTCTACAGTTTCAACAACCTTGTGAAGAACGTTGTTGAAGACTTTGTAGGTGTGCGAGTCCTTTCCGTAACCAAGCATAAAACCTTCATGTGCTTTCGGTGCAAATTTTGAGTTGTGATGAGGATCTCTAATCCAACATTTAGCATCGAAGACTTTGAAATAACTTACATTCGGTTTCTTATCAGTGAGGAGTTCATAGGCAGTCTTCTTGAAGAATTTGTGAAGATATACTCTATTGATGATGCGGCACGCAGTGTCAATTGCCTCAATCCAGAATCGACGAGGCGTGTTGTATTCATCAAGCATAGTGCGAGCCATCTCAGCAAGAGTACTGTTCTTGCGCTCTACGACGCCGTTCTGCTGAGGAGTGTAAGGAGCAGATAACTCATGAGTAATACCAAGTTCATCAAGATAGTCATCAAGACCAGAATTCTTGAACTCAGTGCCATTGTCACTTCTGATGTGCTTGATCTTCACTCCAAAGTTGGTTGAAGCCCTTGAGGAAAATTGTTTGAAGATTTCCTGCACTTCATGTTTGTAAGTAACAATGTGTACCCATGTGTATCGAGAATAATCATCAACAATAACAAAGCCATATTGAGATGCTTCATTTGAAACAGCAGAATAATGATTAGGACCAAAGAGATCCATGTGAAGCAATTCAAATGGTCGAGTAGTGGTCATGATAGTCTTCGCTGGATGCTTGGCCTTGGTCATCTTTCCAGCTTCACAGGCTCCGCATAAGTGATCCTTGAGGAATTTGACATTCTCAATGCCAATGACATGCTTCTTCTTCGCAAGCGTGTGCAAATTCCTCATGCCTGCATGACCAAGTCGTCGATGCCAGAGCCAGCCTTCTGAAGCTTTTGCAAGTAAGCACACGGCTGGTTGTGGTCCTGTAGAGAAATCAACAATATACAAGTCTCCTCTCCTAAAGCCTTCGAAGACTTTGGAATTGTCAGCTTCCATAACCACAACACAACGGTACTTGCCAAAGACAACAACCATATCAAGATCACAAAGCATTGAGACAGACATAAGGTTGTATCCTAAGGACTCAACAAGCATGACTTTGTCCATGTGTCGATCCTTTGTGATCGCAACCTTACCTAGACCCAATACCTGACTTTTGCCTTTGTCGGCAAAGATGATATGCTTCAGATGAGACGGAGATAATGGAGCATCCATCAATAGATTCTTGTCACCAGTCATGTGATTTGTACATCCACTATCGAGGACCCACTCAGTGGTTTTGGGTTGATCATCCTGCAGATGAATTAGTGCAACTTACAAACTCATATACTTCATCAGTGAAGAATATGACATCAATTCATCAGATCAATTTCATCAAGCAAAAGAACAAATAAAGTAATATAAGGACGTGAGAAATGAAAGTTCATTTCTTCATGATTAGCCTGTGTCCTATCAGGCATACTCAGGTCTCCAGTAAATTCTTCAGACGATTACGTACGTCTGGAGACCTGACCTTGCAGAAGAGATTAGTTCCTTTTCTTCACCACCCACATCTGAAGGGGTGGCAAAGAGTTCATCATTCTGCGAGCTCCATACGAGAAGGATGGCATAGAAGCCAGTCCATTTCGTTTCACATAAGATGGGTTAGAGTAAGCATAAGAGTAAGCAGAGAAATTCTTCGAGGACTTATGGGCGTAATGATTGGAAGAATAATGCACATATCCATAATCCTTAGATCTTCCCTGCGAAACAGACGGGTTAGCACGATGATGTTCATATGAGGACTTTAATCCTTTTGAGGAATATGATCCATATGAAGAATTTGGTCCATATGAAGAATTTGATCTGGGGTTCCTATTCTTCACAGGTGGCGTCATGATGACATTCACCTGAAGATTTTCAAGGCATCTTTTGGGAACCCAGATTTTCTTCATAGGGGGGCCGTTCCTGCAGTTAGTGCCAACATATCTAGCAAATACTTCACCATTCTGATTTTTGAACAGTTTATAGTTGGAGTCAAAAGACTCATCATCAGAACGAGGAGATTCACATGCAAATCCAGGTAAGTTAGATGGATCAACTGGAGGTCCCTTTGCAGCAACCCATGTAGTTTTGGGGTACTGCTCAGGCTTCCAATATGTACCATCAGCATTGAGTTTCCTCTCAAAGGAAATACCCTCTTTCCTAGGGTTCCTGTTGAGGATCTGCTTTTTAAGCACATCACAAAGAGTCTGATGCCCTTTGAGGCTTTTGTACATGCCTGTCATGTACAATTCCTTCAGCCCTGCATCATCAGTGATACTAGCAATGTCCTCAGATAAGGAATTAGTGATAGCAGAGGCATGTGAAGAATTTGAAACATTAGCAGCATTTGAACATTCAGGTAAAGAATTAGCAAATTCACGTTCAATGCACTTCAAGCATGGAGGAACAAATTCTTCCTGAGAAGCACTAATTTGTTGAGCAAGCAACGAATCACGCTCCTTCTGAAGATCTTCATAACTCACTCTTAGCTTCTCAAGGTCTTGCTTTCTTTGAAGAAATTCATAAGAAAGCTTCTCATGATCCGATAAGAGAGTGTTATGATGACTTTGAAGTTTGTCAAGCTTGGACTGAAGTCTCTGAAGATTTTCAGTCAAAGTTTCAGTGCGATCCATTTCTTCACCCAACATATCATCACTTTTGTCTAGCATGTTTTGAACCTTTTCTAAAGCCCTTTGTTGTTTTATAGCAATCTTAGCAAGTTTAGAATAGCTGGGCTTAAGGTTTTCATCAGATTCATTCTCACTTGATTCAGAGGAGGTATATTTGAGTACCTTGACACCCTTTGCCATGAAGCAATAGGTGGGAGCGTAGTCATCATCGCCTTCATCAGCCTTGTTGGTGAGGTCATTTTCTTCAGTGTTGAAGATAGACTTGCTGACGAATGCAGTAGCGAGAGCTAGGCTCGCCACTCCGGATTCGGACTCCTCAAATGTCTCCTCTTCCTCATTTTCTTTAGATTCAGCCTCAGAGTCCATTTCCTTGCCAATGAATGCCCTAGCCTTCTTGGAGCCGCTCTTCTTGTGATATGAAGACTTTGAGGATTTTGATGATGAAGATTTTGTGGATTTCTTATTTTTCTTCGCATCATCAGAACTGTAATCCTTGTATTTCTTCTTCTTTGATTCCTTTTCCCACTGAGGACAATCTTGAATGAAATGTCCAGGTTTCTTGCACTTGTGACAGAGCCTCTTGTAGTCACTGGGTGAGGAATCATTGCTCCTTGAGGATCTTCCAAGGCGACCACGTCTTGAGAACTTTTGGAACTTCTTCACGAGCAGAGCCAGATCATGGCTCAGTTCTTCAGGATCACCAAGGCTGCTACCAGAGTCTTCATCTTCGGACTCAGATACTGCCTTGGCCTTCAGTGCATGTGATCTGCCATAGCTTGAACCATAGAGATCTCTCTTTTCTGCAAGTTGGAACTCATGAGTATTTAGCCTCTCGAGAATATCAGCGGGATCAAGTGACTTGTAATCAACACGTTCTTGTATCATCAATGCTAGAGTGTCAAATGAGGAATCAAGCTATCTCAGCAATTTATTCACCACCTCATGGTCGGTGATGTCAGTGGCACCAAGTGCTTGAAGCTCATTTGAGATGTTAGTGAGGAGATCGAAGGTTTGTTGAACATTTTCATTGTCGAGTCTTTTGAAGCGGGTGAAGAGATTGCGAAGAACATCAACTCGAGAGTCACGCTGAGTTGTGACTCCTTCATTCACTTCGGACAACCTGTCCCAGATAAGCTTCGCTGTCTCAAAAGCACTCACTCTGCCATACTGTCCTTTGCTCAGATGGCCACATATGATATTCTTCGCTTGAGAGTCGAGTTGCTTGAATCTCTTCACATCAGCAGCATTCAGAGAAGGTGTGACTGAGGGAACACCATTTTCCACAACATACCAGAGATCGTTATCAATTGCTTCAAGATGCATTCGCATCTTATTCTTCCGGTAGGGGTAGTCTGTCCCATCGAAGGTAGGACACCCATCAGAGACCTCGATCATACCTGCGGTCGACATAACTAAAACTCCAGGCGGTTAAACCAAAATCACACAAAACAAGGGAGTACCTTGCTCTGATACCAATTGAAAGTGCGTTATATCGACTAGAGGGGGTGAATAGGCGATTTTTATGATATTCTTCACTGAGGAATTTGCCGGTGAGGAAATTCCTTATGAAGAACAACTAGCAGCGGAATAAGTACTCAGAAGTAAACATAACAGAATACAAGCATAGTCATCATGATGAAATGAAGACAGGCACAGAGTACAGGAAGCGTAAGCAAAAGATAACACATGATGAAGACAAACAGACTGAAGAAATTGAACTGAGGAAATTGAGAAAGTCTTCAGTTAAAGTCTTCAAGCACAGATATGAACAAGCACAAAACACAGTTATGAGGAAATGAAAGAGTTGAGGAAATGGAACCAGTAAGATTGGTGAAGACAATGATTTGGTAGACCAGTTCCAACTGTTGTCTCAGTTGTACGTCTGGTTGGAGCAGCTGAGTATTTAAACTCGAGGACACACAGTCCCGGACAACCAGTCCCGAACACGCAGCTCAGGACACCCAGTCCTCACTGTATTCTCCTCGAACTAAGGTCACACAGACCTCGTCCAATCACTTGTGGTAAGTCTTCAGGTGACTTCTGAACCTTCACAAACTTGGTCACTCGGCGATCCACAATTCCTCTTAGATGCTCTAGACCATGACGCCTAACCGTCTGGAAGAAGCACAATCTTCAAAGGTAACAAGCGTCAGATCCATGCAGGATCAACCTGTTCAGTGATGCTCAATCACTTGGGGTTTGTAGGTGTTTGGGTTTGGGTTTTTCCTCACTTGATGATTTTCGCTCAAAGTCCTCGGAGGATGGGTTGCTCTCAAATGACAAGTGTCAGTTTCTCTCGGAGCAGCCAACCAGCTAGTGGTTGTAGGGGGCGGCTATTTATAGCCTAGGGAGCAGCCCGACATGATAAGACATAAATGCCCTTCAATGATATGACTGTTAGGTGGATAGATATTTTGGGACAGCTGGCGCATAGCACATCAATGGTCAGAATTTTGAGTAGCAAAATCCTCAGGGCTATCATGTTCCTCACTGTGTAGGCAATTCACACTGGCGAATTCCTAACTCCTTAGTCAGGACAAATTCTTCAGAGACCAGAAGAACTTCGTCTCTGTCACTGAAGAAATTGACTGAACTGTATGAGATTTCCAATGGCTTCACTCGAAGGGATTGGTAGGTGTAGGATTTTGAGTTGAGCATCACATGGAAATTTTTCCTTAGTATTTCCTCGACCCCCTTTAACAGTACAGTGTTTCCTATGACTCAAGAAAGAGAAAATGAAACTACGAAAACAAAAGTCTTCATGCTTCATGTTCCACGAAAGAATACCAAGTCTTCAAGGTCACACCAATTTCTTCACTTTCAAAGTCTTTAGAATACCAAAGTCTTCAGTCGAAAAACTTCATTTTTAGGGGTCGACTTTCTCTGTAAATATCAAACTCCTCATAGACTTATAGACCTATGTACACCCACAAATGCATTAGTCCCTTAACCTATAAGTCTTCAATACACCAAAATCACTAAGGGGCATTAGATGCACTTACAGGCCCACACCCTATCCACGAGGGTGGGGGGCGTGCCAACCCCCCTGGGCGTGCCCCCTACCTCGTGGGCCCCCTGGTGCTCCACTGACCTCAACTCCAACTCTATATATTCACGTTCGGGGAGAAAAAATAAGAGAGAAGGATTCATCACATTTTACGATACGAGCCACCACCAAGCCCTAATATCCCTCGAGAGGGCTGATCTGGAGTCCATTCGGGGCTCCGCGGAGGGGAATCTGTCGCCATCATCATCATCAACCTTCATCCATCACCAATGCCATGATGCTCTCCACCGTGCATGAGTAATTCCATTGTAGGCTTGCTGGACGGTGATGGGTTGGATGAGATTTATCATGTAATCAAGTTAGTTTTGTTAGTGTTTGATCCCTAGTATCCACTGTGTTATGAGATTGATGTTGCTATGACTTTGCTATGCTTAATGCTTGTCACTAGGGCCCGAGTGCCATGATTTCAGATCTGAACCTATTATGTCTCCATGAATATCTATGAGTTCTTGATCGTATCTTACAAGTCTATAGTCACCTATTATGTGTTATGATCCGTTAACCCCGAAGTGACAATAATCGGGATAATTACTGGTGATGACCATAGTTTGAGGAGTTCATGTATTCACTAAGTGTTAATGCTTTGGTCCGGTACTCTATTAAAAGGAGGCCTTAATATCCCTTAGTTTCCAATAGGACCCCACTGCCACGGGAGGGTAGGACAAAAGATGTCATGCAAGTTCTTTTCCATAAGCATGTATGACTATATTCGGAATACATGCCTACATTACATTGATGAACTGGAGCTAGTTCTGTGTCACCCTATGTTATAACCATTGCATGAGGAATCGCATCCGACATCCATCACTGATCCATTGCCTATGAGCTTTTCACATATTGATATTTGATACGTCTCCAATGTATTTATAATTTTTGATTGCTCCATGCTATTACATTATCTATTTTGGATGTTAATGGGCTTTATTCTACACTTTTATATCATTTTTGGGACTAACCTACTAACTGGAGGCCCAGCCCAAATTGTTGTTTTTTTGCCTATTTTAGGGTTTCGAAGGAAAAGAATATCAAACGGAGTCCAAACGGAATGAAACCTTCGGGAACGTGATTTTTTGAACAAACATGATCCAAGAGACTTGGAGTGGCCATCAAGAAACAAGGCAGGAAGGCACGAGGCAGGGGGGCGCGCCTACCCCCTGGGCGCGCCCTCCACCCTCGTGGGCCCTCCATTGCTCCACTGTCATACTTCTTCCTCCTATATATATCCACATACCCCCCAAACATCCAGGAGCACCACGAAAACCTAATTCCACCGCTGCAACCTTCTGTACTCGAGAGATGCCATCTCGGGCCCTTTTCCGGAGCTCCGCCGGAGGGGCATTGATCACGGAGGGACTCTACATCAACTCCATGGCCTCTCCGGTGATGTGTGAGTAGTTTACTTTAGACCTAAGGGTCCATAGTTTTTATCTAGATGGCTTCTTCTCTCTCTTTGGATCTCAATACAAAGTTCTCCTCGATCTTCTTGGAGATCTATTCGATGTAATCTTCTTTTGCTGTGTGTTTGTCGAGATCCAATGAATTGTGGGTTTATGATCCAGATTATCTATGAACAATATTTGATTCTTCTCTGAGTTCTTTTATGTATGATTGGTTTATCTTTGCAAGTCTCTTCGAATTATCAGTTTGGTTTGGCCTACTAGATTGATCTTTCTTGCAATGGGAGAAGTGCTTACCTTTGGGTTCAATCTTGCGGTGCTCGATCCCAGTGCCAAAAAGGGAACCGACACATATTGTATTGTTGCCATCAAGGATAAAAAGATGGGGTTTATATCATATTGAATGAGTTTATCCCTCGACATCATGTCGTCTTCCTTAAAGCATTACTCTGTTCTTATGAACTTAATACTCTAGATGCATGCTAGATAGCGGACGATGTGTGGAGTAATAGTAGTAGATGCAGAATCGTTTCGGTCTACTTGTCTCGGACGTGATGCCTATATACATGATCATACCTATATATTCTCATAACTATGCTCAATTCTATCAATTGCTCGACAATAATTCGTTTACCCACCGCAATACTTATGCTCTTGAGAGAAGCCACTAGTGAAACCTATGGCCCCCGCGTCTATCTTTCATCATATTAATCTTCCAATACTGAGTTGTTTCCTTTGCCGTTTATTTTACTTTTCATCTTTATTTCTCTTTATTATAAAAATACCAAAAATATTATCTTATCATATCTATCAGATCTCACTCTTGTAAGTGACTCTAAAGGGCTTGACAACCCCTTTATCGCGTTGGTTGCGAGGTTCTTATTTGTTTGTGTAGGTGCGTGGGACTTGAGCGTGATCTCCTACTGGATTGATACCCTGGTTCTCAAAAACTAAGGGAAATACTTACGCTACTTTGCTGCATCACCCTTTCCTCTTCAAGGGAAAACCAACCCAGTGCTCAAGAGGTAGCAAGAAGGATTTCTGGCGCCGTTGCTGGGGAGATTCGCACCAAGTCAAGTCAAGATTTGACTCCCACAACGAGTCATTTCTGGCGCCATTACCAAGTCAAGACATACCAAGTACCCATCACAAAATCTTATCCCTCGCATTACATTATTTGCCATTTGCCTCTCGTTTTCCTCTCCCCCACTTCACCCTTGCCGGTTTATTCGCCATCTCTTTCACTCACCTTTCTTTCGCAATGTCGGAATCAAAAAGGGTTGGGCGTTCTCTCCCGGGTTTTAGTACTTTTGACATTCCTTCTATTCTCTCTAAACTCATAAAAAATGATGCTATGGAAGGACCTACCAGAGTTATCAATGAGAATCTTAATAATTTTGACGAAGATGATTCCGGAATTTTTCGTTATTTACTTGATGAATCTTTGAAAGATGCTTGGGATAGACTATTAAGGATCCGGGCCAGCTATGTGCCCCAATACCAAATTGTAATTTACTTAAAGAGCTTTTATGTTACCCTACCTTCTTCATTTAAGCATGTCCTAGATTCTATTTTGAAGAAGGTTTTCTTGAAGGGGATGCCCTAGATACTTATGAAAAAATGAAAACCATATTTGGGAACCCCATGAATGAGAGGGTTGAATCCACATCTCTTTTGCTCTCCTACCAAAACGAATCTATCAAAGAGATGAAAGCTAGTTTAGATGCAAATTTCAGTAAAATGCTTAATATTTATTCTACCATTAACAACCATGTGCTTTATCAAAATAGAAATATTAATGCCATAGATAATAAGTTTGCTCTTTTCTTCCCTAAAACCAAAGATGGCAATACCTAGATCTATCTTCGCTTTTATGCCTAGCTAGGGGCGTTAAATGATAGCGCTTGTTGGGAGGCAACCCAATTTTATTTTTATTCCTTGAATTTTGCTCCTGTTTAGTAATAAATAATTTACCTAGCCTCTGTTTTGGTTGTGTTTTTTTGTGTTTAATTAGTGTTTGTGCCAAGTAGAACCGTTGGGAAGACTTGGGGAAAGTCTTTTTGATCTTGCTGTAGAAAACAGAAACTTTAGCGCTCACGAGAATTGCTGCCATTTTTATTTGGAAGGTGATATTTAGTTAATTATTTTTTCATATGATTAATAGATAAATTCCTCACTTGCATCAATTTATTTTAGAATTTTTGGGGTTCCAGAACTTGCGTTAGCTACAGATTACTACAGACTGTTCTGTTTTTGACAGATTCTGTTTTTCTTGTGTTGTTTGCATATTTTGATGAATCTATGGCTAGTACAAGAGTTTATAAACCATAGAGAAGTTGGAATACAGTAGGTTTAACACTAATATAAATAAAGAATGAGTTAATTACAGTACCTTGAAGTGGTGTTTTGTTTTCTTTCGCTAACGGAGCTCACGAGATTTTCTATTTTGAGTTTTGTGTTGTGAAGATTTCAAGTATTGGGTAAAGATTTGATGGATTATGGAACAAAGAGTGGCAAGAGCCTAAGCTTGGGGATGCCCATGGCACGCCAAGGTAAAATTCAAGGATACCAAAAAGCCTAAGCTTGGGGATGCCCCGGAAGGCATCCCCTCTTTCGTCTTCGTCTATCGGTAACTTTACTTGGAGCTGTATTTTTATTCACCACATGATATGTGTTTTTCTTGGAGCGTCTTGTATGATTTGAGTCTTTGCTTTTTAGTTTACCACAATCATCCTTGCTGTACACACCTTTTGAGAGTGACTCACATGAATTGTAATTTATTAGAATACTCCGTGTGCTTCACTTATATCTTTTGAGCTATATAGTTTTTGCTCTAGTGCTTCACTTATATCTTTTAGAGCACGGTGGTGGATTTGTTTTATAGAAACTATTGTTCTCTCATGCTTCACTTATATTGTTTTGAGAGTCCTTTAGAACAACATGGAAATTTGATATAATATAAAAACTTTCATATAAGTGCATTGAATACTATGAGAAGTTCGATACTTGATAATTGTTTTGAGATATGGAGATTGTGATATTAGAGTCATGCTAGTTGAGTAGCTGTGAATTTGAGAAATACTTGTGTTGAAGTTTGTGATTCCTGTAGCATGCACGTATGGTGAACCGTTATGTGATGAAGTTGGAGCATGATTTATTTATTGATTGTCTACCTTATGAGTGGCGGTCGGGGACGAGCGATTGTATTTTCCTACCAATCTATCCCCCTAGGAGCATGCGTGTAATACTTTGTTTCGATAACTAATAGAATTTTTTGCAATAAGTATGTAAGTTCTTTATGACTAATGTTGAGTCCATGGATTATACGCACTCTCACCCTTCCACCACTGCTAGCCTCTCTAGTATCGCGCAACTTTCGCCGGTACCATAAACCCACCATATACCTTCCTCAAAACAGCCACCATACCTACCTATTATGGCATTTCCATAGCCATTCCGAGCTATATCGCCATGCAACTTTCCACCGTTCCGTTATTATGACACGCTTCATTATTGTCATATTGCTTGCATGATCATGTAGTCGACATTGTATTTGTGGCAAAGCCACCATTCATAATTCTTCATACATGTCACTCATGCATCATTGCACATCTCGGTACACTGCCGGAGGCATTCACATAGTCATATTTTGTTCTAAGTATTGAGTTGTAATTCTTGAGTTGTAAGTAAATAAAGTGTGATGATTATCATTATTAGAGCATTGTCCCAAGTGAGGAAACGATGATGGAGACTATGATTCCCCCACAAGTCGGGATGAGACTCCAGACGAAAAAAGAGAAAAAAGGCCAAAAGAAAAAAAAGAGAGAAAGAAGGCCCAAATAAAAAAATGAGAGAAAAAGAGAGAAGGGACAATGTTACTATCCTTTTTCCACACTTGTGCTTCAAAGTAGCACCATGTTCTTCATATAGAGAGTCTCCTATGTTCTCACTTTCATATACTAGTGGGAATTTTGCATTATAGAACTTGGCTTGTATATTCCAATGATGGGCTTCCTCAAAATGCCCTAGGTCTTCGTGAGCAAGCAAGTTGGATGCACACCCACTTAATTTCTTTTGTTGAGTTTTCATATACTTATAGCTCTAGTGCATCCGTTGCATGGCAATCCCTACTCACTCACATTGATATCTATTAATGGGCATCTCCATAGCCCGTTGATATGCCTAGTTGATGTGAGACTATCTTCTCCTTTTTGTCTTCTCCACAACCACCATTCTATTCCACCATAGTGATATATCCATGGCTCACGCTCATATATTGCATGAAGATCGAAAAAGTTTGAGAACATCAAAAGTATGAAACAATTGCTTGGCTTATCATCGGGGTTGTGCATGATTTAAATATTTTGTGTGGTGAAGATAGAGCATAGCCAGACTATATCATTTTGTAGGGATAACTTTCTTTGGCCATGTTATTTTGAAAAGACATGATTGCTTAGTTAGTATGCTTGAAGTATTATTATTTTTATGTCAATATTAAACTTTTATCTTGAATCTTTCGGATCTGAACATTCATGCCACAATAAAGAAAAATTACATTGAGAAATATGTTAGAAAGAATTCCACATCAAAAATTCTTCTTTTATCATTTACCTACTCGAGGACGACTAGGAATTAAGCTTGGGGAAGCTTGATACGTCTCCAACGTATCTATAATTTTTGATTGCTCCATGCTATTATATTATCTATTTTGGATGTTAATGGGCTTTATTTTACACTTTTATATCATTTTGGGACTAACCTACTGTAACACCCTCGATGCGACTATAGCTCCCACATGTCGAGGCACGACTTAGAGACATAATCGCATTGAAGGCATATGTCGCAAGTTAGGCAATCTTCACAACATCCCATGAAATATAAATCATAAAGGGGACATAACATAGTTGGCTTACACTCGCCACGTCAATCAAGTACATAAATAACATTACATCACCAAACACTCATGGCCCGACTACGGCGCCAAAATAAAAGAGAACCCAACATGCGACAACGGTCCCGTTCACCCCCAACTGGGCACCACTACTGATCATCGGGAAAGGAAACATAGTAACGTTGAGAGTCTTCGTCGAACTCCCACTTGAGCTCAAACGCGTCTCCTGGAGCGGAATCATCAGGCCCTGCATCTGGTGTAATAGTAATCTGTGAGCCATAGGGACTCAGCAATCTCGCACCCTCGCGATCAAGACTATTTAAGCTTATAGGTATGGCAAGGTAAATATAAGTGGAGCTGCAGCAAGCGATTAGCAAGTATGGTGGCTAACTTATTCGCAAAAGAGAGCGAGAAGAGGAGGCAAAGCACGAGCGAGAAACTAGAGAGCAACCTGCGCAAACATTACTCCAACACCGTGTCCACTTCCCGGACTCCGCCGAGAAGAGGCCATCACGGTAACACACTCAGTTGATTCATTTTAATTAACTTAAGGTTCAAGTTATCTACAACCGGACATTAACAAATTCCCATCTGCCCATAACCGCGGGCACGGCTTTCGAAAGTTCAATCCTTGCAGGGGAGTCCCAACTTAGCCCATGACAAGCTCTCACGGTCAATGAAGGAATAGACCTCCTCCCAAGACGTTCCGATCAGACTCGGAATCTCGGTTACTCAAGACATTTCGACAGGTTAAAACAAGACCAGCAACACCGCCGGAATGTGCCGACAAATCCTGATAGGAGCTGCACATATCTCTTTCTCAGGGCACACTCAGATTGTCTGAACTTCTGGTAGGCCAGCCTAGAGTTGCCCCTGGTAGCCACCGGCGGCTGACGGTTTGGACCAACACTCAGAGGAGCACTGGCCCGGGGGGGGGGGGGTTAAAATAATGATGACCCTTGAGTCTGCAGAACCCAAGGGAAAGAAAAGGTTGGTGGAAGATGGTAAAACCAAGGTTGGGCATTGCTGGAAAAGCTTTAATCAAGGCGAACTATCAAGGGGTTCCCATTATAACCCAACCGCGTAAGGAACGCAAAATCCGGGAACATAACACCGATATGACGGAAACTAGGGCGGCAAGAGTGGAACAAAACACTAGGCGAGAGGCCGAGCCTTCCACCCTTTACCAAGTATATAGATGCGTTGAGATAACATGGCAATATAATGATATCCCAACAAGTAAATAAATATTCCAACAAGGAACGGCCTCCAATCTTCACCTGCAACTAGCAACGCTATAAGAGGGGCTGAGCAAAGCGGTAACATAGCCAATCAACGGTTTGCTAGGACATGGTGGGTTAGAGGTTTGGCATGGCAATTTGGGAGGCTTGAAAGCAAGTGGTAGGCATCGTAGCAATGTCATAGCAAAAGAGCGAGCAAACTAGCATAGCAAAGATAGTAGTGATTTCGAGGGTATGATCATCTTGCCTGCACAGTTGTCAGAGTTGACTGGATCCTCGAAAGCAAATTCAACGGGCTCCTCGTTAGCAAACTCGTCTCCTGGCTCTACCCAAACAAGACAAACAAGAAACAAGGACACAATCAACCACGTGCAAACTCAAACAACACAATGCAAAGATGATATGCTATGCGGGATGCGATGCGGGATGCAAAATGCAAGATATGACAGGAAATGCACAAACCTGGCCTCAACATGGAAAACCAAGTGTGCCACTGGAAAGATGAGATGAAGTTGCTTGAAAACGATATAAAGAACGCCGGAATCGGAGTTACGGTTTGGAAATGGCAAGCGATTCAAAAATGACACCGGTCTGCAATTTACAGCAAGTAGCCAACTAAATGCAATGAGATGGACATTCTACAGCAACCAAATATGACAACAAAATACATGGCAGGGGTGCACACAAGATGCTGAACAAAAGTCTAGCAGTGAGCTACGGCCAATTCATCCATTAACAGGTTCAAACAAGCATGGCAAAAATGCATATGACAAACAGATCTCAGACTTAGTGAAATCAACACTTGTCTGGAATTTCAGATCAGGTAGCCCTCTTCGGAGCAACAAAACTATATGCTACTGGATCTGAACATGGTAAAGTAAAACATGGAATGGAGCTACTCAAAGAGCTTAACAAAAGTCCCTTAGTGACCTTGAGCCAAAAGGGATCAGAAAATACAATTGCAAGCATGTGAACATAGCAAAAACATAATTAGTTTTTAGACTTAGTGAAAAACTGACACATGCTGAAATATAACTCAAGTAGGCATGTTTACGAGCTCGATGCACTCACTACGGTGAAATTCATGGCAAGAAAAGCATACATCCATCAAGAAGGCACAAAATTCAAGCTAGAAATGGCAAGAGCAATAGCATAGCATGCACGGATCAACTACAACATCACCGGCAAAATTGCAAACAAGTTGACAATCTGCCCAGATTCACGAAGTAGCAAAAGTAGAGCTCGATTGACTTAAGCTAGGGTGCTCCATAATTGCAACCAGAGGCATGGATGGATAGATCACTACAATATTAACAAAACATCGTTACTGATCATCCTCAAAAGAGGCACGGATCACTAGGAAACAACATGAACATATGGCATCATGAGATAAACAACTCCAGGACTTAGTGAAATTACTAAGTCCCTGAAAACAGAATTAGTAAGTGCACCACTTTGCAAGTTTGCACTAGTCACCACACACATCCTAAAAATACATGGGTTGCACCTCTAGAAAGATGACAAAACTCTTAACAAAATATATGTAGAGCATCAGGGCATATCATGCACACAATAATCATGGCAAAAATGACAAAAACCTAAATGGAGTAACAGATCTGACAATTATCTCAAGTAGCCCTCTTCTAACAGCATTTTGGACATCAAGATGAACTCAAAGGAAAATGATGCAATGGAATGAAATGATGTACTCTCTGAGATGAACATTTTGATATGCTATATGCATGAATCGGAGCTACGGATGCAAAGTTACGGAGCTACGAACATGGCAACTTGGATCTGGAATATCAGGGACTTAGACGAAATTTTACCCCTAGGGTTTACTGTTCATCCGCGATCTGGATCTGGACGTTGCACGAGGTTTGACGTCGGCGTCCTGTTCGCCGGAGTTGGGGGCCGCGGTGGCCGAGGAGGGAGGAGGAGGCCGGAGCCGGGCGGTGGCGCGGCGACCACGGCGAGGAGGCGGTCGGCGCGGCGGCGTGCAGGCGGAGAGGCGGCGGCGGCCGCGAGGGAGGCGAGGCGGCGCCGGCGAAGAAGGCGAGGCGGCGCCGGGCTGCTCCCGTGCGGCGGCTGGCGTGCGGGCGGAGAGGCGGCGGCGGCGGCCGGCGTGCGGGCGAAGAGGCGGCGGCGACCGGCGAGGGAGGCGAGGAGGCGCCGGCGAAAAGGCGAGGTGGCGCCGGCTGCTCCCGTGCGGCGCGGCGGTGGGATGGGCCGCGGGGGCTCTCCCCGGGCCGGAGCGGGCTGGAGCGGGCGCGGGTGCGGCGGGACAGGTGGCAGGCGGCGGTAGGCTGGGGTGCGGCGGCGGATGTGTCCGGCCCGGACGGACATGTCCGGCCGGCGCGGAGGCGAGTTTTAGGGTTTCGGAGGTAGGGGGAGATCCGAAAATCGGGGGGGGGGGGTTTAAATAGGCATAGAGGGAGCTAGGAGAGTCCAAATGAGGTGCGGTTTTCGGCCACGCGATCGTGATCGAACGCTCTAGATGATGGAGCAGAGTTAGGTGGGTTTTGGGCCAAATTGGAGGGGTGTTGGGCTGCAACACACACGAGGCCTTTTCGGTCCCTCGGTTAACCGTTGGAGTATCAAACGAAGTCCAAATGATACGAAACTTGACAGGCGGTCTACCGGTAGTAAACCAAGGCCGCATGACAAGTCTCGGTCCAATACGGAAATGTTTAATCCCCACACACAAAAGAAAGCTAGGAATGACCACCGGAGGAGAATGAAGCGCCGGAATGCAAAACGGACAATGGGGAAAAATGCTCGAATGCATGAGACGAACACATATGCAAATGAAATGCACATGATGACATGATATGAGATGCATGACAACGACAACAACACACAGGGACAAAACCCGAACCCGAGGAAATAAATATAACTTAACACCGGAAACGACAAGAGTTGGAGTACAAACTGGGAAAGTTACATCCGGGGTGTTACAACACTCCACCACTATGAAAGGATCTTGTCCCGAGATCTAGGACTGAAAGAACGTCGGGTACTCAGAACGGAGGTGATCCTCGCGTTCCCAGGTAGCTTCACGGTCGGAATGGTGTGACCACTTGACTTTGAGAAATTTGATTGACTTGTTGCGAGTCTTGCATTCAGTCTCTTCAAGAATAGCAACTGGGTGCTCACGATAAGAGAGATCTTCTTGGATCTCAATGTCCTCGAAGTTGACGGTGCGGTCAGGAGTCTTGAAGCACTTTTGAAGCTGAGAGACATGGAACACGTCATGAACATTTGCAAAGTTTGAAGGAAGCTCGAGTTGATAGGCGAGGTCGCCTCTCTTGCTGACAATCTTGAAAGGTCCCACGTATCTAGGGGCAAGCTTCCCTTTGATACCGAAGCGACAAGTACCTTTCATAGGAGAGACACGAAGGTAAACATGATCTCCGATCTCGAAAGCCAAATCATGGTGCTTACTATCATAGTAGCTCTTCTGGCAGGATTGGGCTGCTTTGAGGTTATCACGAATGACTTTGCACATTTATTCTGCCTCTGTGATTAAGTCATTACCCAAAAGCTGACGTTCCCCGGTTTCAGACCAGTTGAGAGGGGTACGACACTTCCTGCCATACAGAATTTCAAATGGGGCCTTGCCCGAACTTGCTTGAAAACTGTTGTTGTAGGAGAATTCAGCATAAGGAAGATAATCCTCCCACTTCATGCCGAAGGAGATCACACAAGCCCTGAGCATATCTTCAAGAATCTGGTTGACACGCTCGACTTGACTGCTTGTTTGATGATGGAAAGCTATGCTGAAGCGGATGTTCGTGCCCATGGCCTTCTGAAAAGAATCCCAAAACTTCGAGGTAAAGATGTTGCCACGGTCTGAAGAGATCGCTTGAGGAATACCGTGCAGAGAGACAATTCGAGAGGTATAAAGTTCCGCCAATTGAGCTGCAGTGATCGACTCTTTGATAGGAAGGGCCACTTTGGTGAGTTTGTCGATGACAACGAATATAGCATCATTGCCACGCTTGGACTTTGGAAACCCAGTCACGAAGTCCATTTCAATGTGGTCAAACTTCCATTCTGGAATGGCAAGAGGTTGGAGGAGACCTGCTGGCCTTTGGTGTTCTGCCTTCACTCTTCTGCAGACATCACATTCATTCACGAATTGAGCAATCTCGCGCTTCATTCGAGTCCACCAATAAGCTTGCTTGAGGTCCTGATACATCTTCATGCTCCCAGGGTGGATGGAGAGGAGAGAATTGTGAGCCTCGTTCAAGATCACTTTACGGAGGTCACCTTTGGGTACAACAATACGATCCTCGAAGAAGAGAGTGTCCTTGTCATCAAGGCGGTAGCACTTGTACTTGGACTGACTCTTGGCAATCCCAATCTTCACCTTTTTCACCATAGCATCAAGAAGCTGGGCTTGGCGAATCTGGTCTTCCAAGGTAGGAGAGACTAGAAGGTTGGCGAGGAAACCTTGAGGGACAACTTGCAGATTAAGTTTGCAGAAAGCTTCACAAAGCTCGGGTTGATAAGGCTTGAGAATCAGACTGTTGTTGTAAGCTTTCCTGCTCAATGCGTCAGCAATCACATTGGCCTTTCCTGGAGTATACTCGATACTCGGATTATACTCTTGAATCATTTCGACCCATTGAGTTTGCCTGAGGTTGAGATTAGGCTGAGTGAAGATGTACTTGAGACTCTTGTGATCAGTGAAAATGTCCACTTTTCTTCCCAATAGAAGATGTCTCCAAGTCAAAAGAGCATGCACAATTGCCGCCAACTCGAGATCATGAGTGGGGTAGTTCTTCTCATTCGGCTTCAACTAGTGAGATGTATAAGCAACAACTTTCTTCTCTTGCATCAATATTGCGCCAAGACCTTGGAGAGAGGCATCACAAAAGACCTCATACGGCTTGGATTCATCAGGTGGAGTCAGAACTGGAGCAGTGATCAATTTCTCTTTCAAAGTGTTGAAAGCAATATCACACTCCGGAGACCAAACGTACTTGACGTGCTTCTGAAGAAGATTAGAGAGAGGCTTCACGATCTTAGAAAAGTTTTCAAAGAATCTTCGGCAATAGCTTGCGAGACCGAGGAAGCTGCGGAGTTGCTTCACGTTCTGAGGAGGTTCCCAATTCACAATTGCAGACACCTTCTCAGGATTCACGGCAATGCCCTTAGCAAAGATGATATGACCAAGATAAAGAACCTCATCAAGCCAAAATTCACACTTGGAGAACTTGGCGTAGAACTGATGTTCTCTGAGCTTATCAAGAACCAAACGCAAGTGCTTGGCATGATCTTCCTTGTTCTTGGAGAAAACTAGAATGTCGTCGAGATAGACCAGAACGAAGTCATTGGTGTAGGCATTGAATATGAAGTTCATCATGCGAGAGAAAGTTGGAGGAGCGTTGACGAGACCAAAAGACATGACAGTGTATTCATATGAACCAAAGCTTGTCCTGAAAGCCGTCTTGGGAATATCTTGCTCACGAATACGAATCTGATGATAACCCATACGGAGATCAAGCTTGGAGAATACTCGAGCACCTTTGAGTTGTTCGAACAGCTCATTGATGTTGGGAAGTGGGTATTTGTTCTTGATGGTCTTTTTGTTCACTGGACGGTAATCAACACAAAGTCAGTCCGTTCCATCCTTCTTCTTCACAAAAAGAACACCACAACCCCATGGAGAAGAACTAGGCCGGATGAGACCCATTTTCTCTTGAATATCGAGTTGCTTCTTCAACTCCTTCAACTCTTCAGGTCCGAGCTTGTAAGGACGTTTGCACACAGGTTCCGTGCCAGGCTCAAGATCAATAACAAATTCGACTGGCCGGTGCGGAGGCATTCCTGGAAGCTCTTCTAGAAAGACGTCTTGATATTCACAAACGACTGGAATTTGAGAGATGGCATCGAGTTCACCCTTCTCATTGAGAGAAAACAGACGGATGGTAGTATCCCGAGCGGCAAAGACAATTACATCCTCAGACGAATGAGTCACTTGAATTTGCCTGGCTGCACAATCAAGCTGAGCCTTGTCTTAGAAAGCCAATCTATCTCGAGAATAAGATCAATATCCGAGTTACCCAGGATCATTGGAGAAGCTAGAAACTTGAAATCACCCATCGAGATAGAAATATCCAGAACTTCGTAGTTAGCAAGCAAGCATCTACCCGGAGAGACGACTGCTAATGGCTTATGCATAACTTGAGAAAACCACCCATGCTTAGATGCAAAAGGTCTTGAGATAAAGCAATGCGATGCACCCGTGTCAAAAAGAACTTTTGCAGGAACATCATTAACAAGAAGGTTACCCATGATCACATCTGACGAGTCCTCTGCCTGAGCTGCATTCACCATATTGACCTTGGCGTACTTGGGGTTATACTTGACCACAGCTGTACTTGTCGATCTGACAGGAGGAGGAGGAAGACGCCTCTGGTTGAAACACTTGTTGGCATAGTGACCCTTCTGTTGGCACTTGTTACACGTGACCTCTGAAAGCGTACGGTGATGCGGAGCACTCGATCTTGGAGCTTGAGACGAAGTCTTGTTCTGAAAGCCAGGGTTGGGTGGGTGGGAAGAACCACTGCCACCTTTGCTCTTCTGGTGATACGGTTGACGAAACGGAGGAGGAGGAAGCCAGTACTTCTGCTGCTGGGCCACTTGAGTAGAGGAAGAAGGAGTAACATCTCTGACCCGCTTCTTGGAAGCATCACACCTCAACTGAGCAGCCTCTTGCTTCAATGCCATGTTGTAGAACTCATCGTATCTCACGGGCTCGAAGAGAACAAGAGCTAGCTGAATTTCTTCTCTGAGACCACCCCTGAACTGATATATCATGCTCTTCTCATCAGGGACGTCCTGCTTAGCAAAGCGGGCGAGCTTCTGGAACAACTTGTTGTAGTCATAGACAGATAAAGAGCCTTGCTTTAGATTGCGGAATTCCTCACGCTTGCTTTCAACCACGCTCTGAGGAATATGATGAGCTCGGAAATCTCGATGGAAATCATCCCAAGTGATAACACGTCCACCTCAGGAATCCTTGTACTGCTGGAACCATTCTGCAGCTTGATCTTTGAGTTGGAAGGAAGCGAACTTAACAAAGTCCTCAGGCCTGACGTTACTGCACTCGAAATGCTTGCACAGATCCACAAGCCAATCGTCAGCATCGATTGCCTCAACACAATTGCTGAAAGTCTTTGGCCCGTTAGCAAGGAACTGGTTGAGTGAAGCAAAGTGATTCTGATTGATGCCTTGATTCCCTTGGTTGCCTTGATTGTGCTCTTGAAGAATTTGCATGATCAACTGTGTGTTTGCATTGGTTGCGGCCATCACAGCTTGCCATGCCTCCGGAGGAGGTGGAGGTGGTGGCGGATCAGGATTCGGAGTCGTGCACGTTGGAGGAGCCATCCTGAAGAGGTTGACCACCATTAGCACATAGACAGACAAATATTGAAGCTGAATCCAACGGAATGAAAATTGCAACATATAGTCTTCACATCCGAATAAAATGAACGAATGCATTCCTCTTGAAATGGTCACATATCCATAAATTGAGAAGCCACGTAGAATTAAGGTAGAGAAATAAATCAACAAGGTACGGATCAAGAACGAATAATCGGTAAGAAATCCCAATCTCAAACCAATATTCGTGGAAGAAGAACTAGAGCTACTAGAATTCCCACCTATGAAACTCCCGAACCTTTCCGGTTATGCAATCAGGTGTTGGGGATACAGGGGAAGCATAATATCTCACCCAAATCTAGCAAATCCTACATCCAGCTGTATCCATCATTCAACACATAACCAAGAAAACTTCAGAAACCATCTACCTCAACCTTCGAAAAGCATCCGTTATACAAGTTATGGCGATACTCCCGAACTCCCGCCCCAGTACTGGGTGGCGTCGAGGTTATCTCACCAACGAACTGCATAAAAGAGATTTTCGATGTCGGCGTACTAAACTCAGGTATTCCAGAACTGCAACAATAAAATTATGATGACAACACCTCAGAGCTCAACTCCCCGGGACACTTCCACTAAACCCCTGACAGGAGGCACCAAGACAATGTTCTCATCATAAAACCATCGGAACAATTCCAAGATACCCGCGTGATCCTAAATTTTTTTTAGTGAAATTTGAGAAGAGAGGAGTCAAAACTCTATGTCAGGATGCCTTACCAGAGCGCTGAGGAGATTGGGAAGTAAAAAGAATTCCTAAGCTCTCCGATATATAATTCCTAAATGACTCAAAACATTTTTCTAGACACAACTCGGCCGCTAAAAACGATCAAGCAATGGGGCTCCTAAGGTCGGGGAAGGCTCTGATTACCAACTTGTAACACCCTCAATGCGACTATAGCTCCCACGTGTCGAGGCACGACTTAGAGACATAATCGCATTGAAGGCATATGTCGCAAGTTAGGCAATCTTCGCAACATCCCATGAAATATAAATCATAAAGGGGAGATAACATAGTTGGCTTACACTCGCCACGTCAATCAAGTACATAAATAACATTACATCACCAAACACTCATGGCCCGACTACGGCGCCAAAATAAAAGAGAACCCAACATGCGACAACGGTCCCGTTCACCCCCAACTGGGCACCACTACTGATCATCGGGAAAGGAAACATAGTAACGTTGAGAGTCTTTGTCGAACTCCCACTAGAGCTCAAACGCGTCTCCTAGAGCGGAATCATCAGGCCCTGCATCTGGTGTAATAGTAATCTGTGAGCCACAGGGACTCAGCAATCTCGCACCCTCGCGATCAAGACTATTTAAGCTTATAGGTATGGCAAGGTAAATATAAGTGGAGCTGCAGCAAGCGACTAGCAAGTATGGTGGCTAACTTATTCGCAAAAGAGAGCGAGAAGAGGAGGCAAAGCGTGAGCGAGAAACTAGAGAGCAACCTGCGCAAACATTACTCCAACACCGTGTCCACTTCCCGGACTCCGCCGAGAAGAGGCCGTCATGGTAACACACTCAGTTGATTCATTTTAATTAACTTAAGGTTCAAGTTATCTACAACCGGACATTAACAAATTCCCATCTGCCCATAACCGCGGGCACGACTTTCAAAAGTTCAATCCCTGCAGGGGAGTCCCAACTTAGCCCATGACAAGCTCTCACGGTCAATGAAGGAATAGACCTCCTCCCAAGACATTCCGATCAGACTCGGAATCTCGGTTACTCAAGACATTTCGACAGGTTAAAACAAGACCAGCAACACCGCCCGAATGTGCCGACAAATCCTGATAGGAGCTGCACATATCTCTTTCTCAGGGCACACTCATATTGTCTAAACTTCCGGTAGGCCAGCCCAGAGTTGCCCCTGGTAGCCACCGGCGGCTGATGGTTTGGACCAACACTCAGAGGAGCACTGGCCCGAGGGGGGGGGGGTTAAAATAATGTTGACCCTTGAGTCTGCAGAACCCAAGGGAAAGAAAAGGCTGGTGGCAAATGGTAAAACCAAGGTTGGGCATTGCTGGAAAAGCTTTAATCAAGGTGAACTATCAAGGGGTTCCCATTATAACCCAACTGTGTAAGGAACGCAAAATCCGGGAACATAACACCGATATGACGGAAACTAGGGCGGCAAGAGTGGAACAAAACACTAGGCGAGAGGCCGAGCCTTCCACCCTTTACCAAGTATATAGATGCATTGAGATAACATGGCAATATAATGATATCCCAACAAGTAAATAAATGTTCTAACAAGGAACGGCCTCCAATCTTCACCTGCAACTAGCAACGCTATAAGAGGGGCTGAGCAAAGCGGTAACATAGCCAATCAACGGTTTGCTAGGACATGGTGGGTTAGAGGTTTGACATGGCAATTTGGGAGGCTTGAAAGCAAGTGGTAGGCATCGTAGCAATGGCATAGCAAAAGAGCGAGCAAACTAGCATAGCAAAGATAGTAGTGATTTCAAGGGTATGATCATCTTGCCTGCATAGTTGTTAGAGTTGACTGGATCCTCGAAAGCAAACTCAACGGGCTCCTCATTAGCGAACTCGTATCCCGACTCTACCCAAACAAGAAAAACAAGCAACAAGGACACAATCAACCACGTGCAAACTCAAACAACACAATGCAAAGATGATATGCTATGTGGGATGCGATGCGGGATGCAAAATGCAAGATATGACAGGAAATGCATGAATCTGGCCTCAACTTGGAAAACCAAGTGTTCCACTGGAAAGATGAGATGAAATCTCTTGAAAACGATATAAAGAACGCCGGAATCGGAGTTACGGTTTGGAAATGGCAAGCGATTCAAAAATGATACCGGTCTGCAATTTACAGCAAGTAGCCAACTAAATGCAATGAGATGAACATGCTACAGCAACCAAACATGACAAAAAAATATATGGCAGGGATGCACACAAGATGCTTAACAAAAGTCTAGCACTGTGCTACGGCCAATTCATCCATTAACAGGTTCAAACAAGCATGGCAAAAATGCATATGACAAACAGATCTCACACTTAGTGAAATCAACACTTGTCTGGAATTTCAGATCAGGTAGCCCTCTTTAGAGCAACAAAACTATATGCTACTGGATCTGAACATGGCAAAGTAAAACATAGCATGGAGCTACTCAAAGAGCTTAACAGAAGTCCCTTAGTGACCTTGAGCCAAAAGGGATCAGAAAATACAATTGCAAGCATGTGAACATAGCAAAAACATAATCAGTTTTCAGACTTAGTGAAAAACTGACACATGCTGAAATATAACTCAAGTAGGCATGTTTACGAGCTCGATGCACTCACTACGGTGAAAGTCATGGCAAGACAATCACACATCCATCAAGAAGGCACAAAATTCAAGCTAGACATGGCAAGAGCAATAGCATAGCATGCACGGATCAACTACAACATCACCGGCAAAATTGCAAACAAGTTGACAATCTGCCCAAATTCAGGAAGTAGGAAAAGTAGAGCTCGATTGACTTAAGCTAGGGTGCTACATAATTGCAAACAAAGGCATGGATGGATAGAGCACTACAATATTAACAAAACATCCTTACTGATCATCCTCAAAAGAGGCACGGATCACTAGGAAACAACATGAACATATGGCATCATGAGATAAACAGCTCCAGGACTTAGTGAAATTACTAAGTCCCTGAAAACAGAATTAGTAAGTGCACCACTTTGCAAGCTTGCATTAGTCACCACACACATCCTAAAAATACATGGGTTGCACCTCTGGAAAGATGACAAAACTCTTAACAAAACATATGTAGAGCATCAGGGCATATCATGCACACAATAATCATGGCAAAAATGACAAAAACCTAAATGGAGTAACAGATCTGATAATTATCTCAAGTAGCCCTCTTCTAACAGTATTTCGGGCATCAAGATGAACTCAAATGAAAATGATGCAATGGAATTGAATGATGTACTCTCTGAGATGAACATTTTGATATGCTATGTGCATGAATCGGAGCTACGGATGCAAAGTTACGGAGCTACGAACATGGTAACTTGGATCTGGAATATCAGGGATTTAGACGAAATTTTACCCCTAGGGTTTACTGTTCATCCGCGATCCGGATCTGCACTTTGCACGAGGTTTGACGCCGGGGTCCTGTTTGCCGGATTTGGGGGCCGCGGTGGCCGAGGAGGGAGGAGGAGGCCAGAGCCGGGTGGTGGCGCGGCGACCACGGGGAGGAGGCGGTCGGCGGCGGCCGGCGTGCGGGTGGAGAGGTGGCGGCGGCGGCCGGCGTGCGGGTGGAGAGGCGGCGGCGGCCGGCGAGGGAGGCGAGGCTGCGCCGGCGAAGAAGGCGAGGCGGCGCCGGGCTGCTCCCGTGCGGCGGCGGCATCGGGATGGGCCGCGGGGGCTCTCCCCGGGCCGGAGCGGGCTGGAGCGGGCGCGGGTGGCGGCGGGACAGGTGGCAGGCGGCGATAGGCTGGGGCGCGGCGGCGGACGTGTCTGGCCGGCGCGGAGGCGATTTTTAGGGTTTCGGAGGTAGGAGGAGATCCGAAAATCGGGGGGGGGGGGGGTTTAAATAGGCATAGAGGGAGCTAGGAGAGTCCAAATGAGGTGCGGTTTTCGGCCACGCGATCGTGATCGAACGCTCTAGATGATGAAGCAGAGTTAGGTGGGTTTTGGGCAAAATTGGAGGGGTGTTGGGCTACAACACACACGCGGCCTTTTCGGTCCCTCGGTTAACCGTTGGAGTATCAAACGAAGTCCAAATGATACGAAACTTGATAGGTGGTCTACCGGTAGTAAACCAAGGCCGCATGACAAGTCTCGGTCCAATCCGGAATTGTTTAATCCCCACACACAAAATAAAGCTAGGAATGACCACCGGAGGAGAACGAAGCGCCGGAATGCAAAACGGACAACGGGGAAAATGCTCGAATGCATGAGACGAACACATATGCAAATGAAATGCACATGATGACATGATATGAGATGCATGACAACGACAACAACACACGGAGACAAAACCCGAACCCGAGGAAATAAATATAACTTAACGCCGGAAACGGCAAGAGTTGGAGTACAAATTGGGAAAGTTACATCCGGGGTGTTACACCTACTAACCGGAGGCCCAGCCCAAATTGATGTTTTTTTGCCTATTTTAGGGTTTCGAAGAAAAGGAATATCAAACGGAGTCCAAACGGAATGAAACATTCATGAACGTGATTTTCTCAACAAACGTGATCCAGGAGACTTGGAGAGGCTGTCAAGAAACAAGGGAGGAAGGCGCGAGGCAGTGGGGTGCGCCTACCCCCTTGGGCGGGCCCTCTACCCTTGTGGGCCCTCCATTGCTCCACCGACTTACTTCTTCCTCTATGTATATCCACGTACCCCCCAAACATCCAGGAGCACCACGAAAACCTAATTCCACCGCCGCAACCTTCTGTACTCGAGAGATCCCATCTCGGGGCCTTTTCCGGAGCTCCACCAGAGGGGGATTGATCACGGAGGGCCTCTACATCAACTCCATGGCCTCTCCGGTGATGTCTGAGTAGTTTACTTCAGACCTACGGGTCCATAGTTATTAGCTAGATGGCTTCTTCTCTCTTTGGATCGCAATACAAAGTTCTCCTCGATCTTCTTGGAGATCTATTCGATGTAATCTTCTTTTGCGGTGTGTTTGTCAAGATCCGATGAATTGTGGGTTTATGATCCAGATTATCTATGAACAATATTTGATTCTCCTCTGAATTCTTTTATGTATGATTGGTTTATATTTGCAAGTCTCTTTGAATTATCAGTTTGGTTTAGCCTACTAGATTGATCTTTCTTGCAATGGGAGAAGTGCTTAGCTTTGGGTTCAATCTTGCGGTGCTCGATCCCAGTGATAGAAAGGGAACCGACACATATTGTATCGTTGCCATCGAGGATAAAAAGATGGGGTTTATATCATATTGCATGAGTTTATCCCTCGACATCATGTCATCTTCCTTAAAACATTACTCTGTTCTTATGAACTTAATACTCTAGATGCATGCTGGAGAGCGGTAGATGTGTGGAGTAATAGTAGTAGATGCAGAATCATTTCGGTCTACTTGTCTCGGACGTGATGCCTATATACATGATCATACCTTGATATTCTCATAACTATGCTCAATTCTATCGATTGCTCAACAGTAATTCGTTTACCCACCGCAATACTTATGCTCTTAGGAGAAGCCACTAGTGAAACCTAGGGCGCCTGGGTCTATCTTTCATCATATTAATATTCCAATACTTAGTTGTTTCCTTTGCCGTTTATTTTACTTTTCATCTTTATTTCTCTTTATTATAAAAATACCAAAAATATTATCTTATCATATCTATCAGATCTCACTCTCGTAAGTGACTGTGAAGGGCTTGACAACCCCTTTATCGCGTTGGTTGCGAGGTTCTTATTTGTTTGTGTAGGTGCGTGGGACTTGAGCGCGATCTCCTACTGGATTGATACCTTGGTTCTCAAAAACTAAGGGAAATACTTACGCTACTTTGGTGCATCACCCTTTTCTCTTCAAGGGAAAACCAACGCAGTGCTCAAGAGGTAGCAATCTTCGCTTATTTACTTTTCCGTTGCAACTGTTACAATCACTATAAAACCAAAACTATTACTTTTGCTACCATTACCGCTACTATCATATTACTTTGCTACTAAATACTTTGCTGCAAATATTAAGTTTTCCAGGTGTGGTTGAATTGACAACTCAGCTCCTAATACTTGAAAATATTCTTTGGCTCCCCTTGTGTCGAATCAATAAATTTGGGTTGAATACTCTACCCTCGAAAACTGTTGCGATCCCCTATACTTGTGGGTTATGAAGACTATTTTCTGGCACCGTTGCCGGGGAGCATAGCTCTATTCTTTGAGTCACATGGGATTTATGTCTACTGATCACTATGACGAACTTGAAAGTTGAAAGAACCAAGATTTTACCCTCAACTACGAGGGGAGGTAAGGAACTGCAATCTAGCTCTACACTTGATCCACCTTCTGTTTTGAGTAAACTTGCGACACCTACTCCTTCTATTCATTCTGATATGTCGCATGTTATTGATGATGCCACTTCTGCTTTGCATGATACTTATGATGAAACTACTTCTATGCTTGATAATACTGTGCCACCAGGTGAATTTCTTGATGAACAACTTGCTAGGGTTAGAGAGAATGAAATTATTGAAACTGATAATATTGATGATAGTGATGATGAAGATTCTCCCCCTAGATATGAATTGCCTGTTGAGCCTGAGGGCTGTGTTATGGATGAAGAAACTGCTAGATACTTTTTAGCTTGCAATGATAGATCTGATCTAAAGAAATTATTAGTTAAGCTGAAAGAAAAATCTTTGAATGCTAGAATGAAACATGACCCTGCTTTTTCTACTTCACCTATCTTTATTACTGATAAGGATTATGATTTCTCTATCGATCCTGAGTTAATTACTTTCGTTGAATCTGATCCTTTTTATGGCTATGAATCTGAAACTGTTGTGGCACATCTTACTAAATTAAATGATATAGCCACCCCGTTCACTAATAATGAGAAAACTCGCTATTACTTTTTCCTTAAGTTATTTCCGTTCTCATTAAAGGGTGATGCTAAAACATGGTTTAATTCTCTTGATCCTGGTAGTGTGTGTAATCCCCAGGATATGATTTATTACTTCTCTGCTAAATATTTCCCCGCTCATAAGAAACAAGCTGCCTTAAGGGAAATATATAATTTTGTGCAAATTGAAGAAGAGAGTCTCCCACAAGCTTGGGGGAGGCTTCTCCGGTTACTTAATGCTTTGCCTGATCCTCCTCTCAAGAAAAATGAAATACTTGATATCTTTTATAATGGACTAACCGATGCTTCCAGAGACCACCTTGATAGTTGTGCTGGTTGTGTTTTCAAGGAAAGAACTATTGATCAAGCTGAATTGCTATTGAATAATATGTTGACTAATGAAAATAATTGGACACTTCCTGAACAAACTCCTAAGCCAACTCCGAAGAAAAGGGGTATTCTATTTCTCAGTCCTGAAGATATGCAAGAGGCAAAGAAATCTATGAAAGAAAAGGTATTAAAGCTGAATATGTTAAGAATTTACCACCTATTGAAGAGATACATGGTCTTGATAACCCGACACAGGTAGTAAAGGTAAATTATCTCTATAGATTTGATGAAGGTGATATTCCTCGTTATAAGTCTGCTAGCCAATGCTTGGATGAGTTTGATAATTTTATTGTTAAACAAGAAAACTTCAATGCTTATGTTGGTAGACAATTGAAACACAATGCCTATATGATTGAACACTTGAGTGATTATATGTCTAGAGTTAAAGGTGAACTTAAACTTATTAGTAGACATGCTTCTATGGTTACCACTCAAGCAGAACAAGCACTTAAGGCTCAGAATGATTTGCTCAATGAATTAAATAATAACAAAAATGATAATGTTGTTAGAGCTATGACTAGAGGGGGTAAAATGACTCAGGAACCTTTGTATCCTGAGGGCCATCCTAAGAGAATTTAGCAAGATTCTCAAAGAACTAATGTTGATGCACATAGTTCTTCTAAAAGGAAGAAAAAGAAAAATGATAGGACTTTGCTTGCTTCTAGTGAACCTGTTGTAGACACACCTGAGAATCCCAATGATATTTCTATTTCTGATGCTGAAACACAATCTGGTAATGAACATGAACCTGGTGATAATGTTAATGATGATGTTCATGTTGATGCTAAACCTAGCAATAACAATGATGTAGAGACTAAACCTGATGTTGATCTTGATAACCCACAATCAAAGAATCAACGTTATGATAAGAGAGACTTCGTTGCTAGGAAGCATGGTAAACAAAGAGAACCATGGGTTCAGAAACCCATGCCTTTTCCTCCTAAACCATCCAAGAAAAAGGATGATGAAGATTTTGAGCGCTTCGTTGAAATGATTAGACCTATCTTTTTGCGTATGTGTTTAACTGATATGCTTAAAATGAACCCTTATGCTAAGTACATGAAGGATATTGTTACTAATAAAAGAATGATACCGGAAGCTGAAATTTCCACCATGCTTGCTAATTACACTTTTAAAGTTGGAATACAAAAGAAACTAGGAGATCCAGGAGTACCAACTATACCATGCTCCATTAAGAGAAACTATGTTAAAACTGCTTTATGTGATCTTGGAGCCGGTGTTAGTGTTATGCCTCTCTCTTTATATCGTAGACTTGATTTGAATAAGTTGACACCTACTGAAATATCTTTGCAACTGGCTGATAAATCAACTGCTATACTTGTCGATATTTGTGAGGATGTGCCTGTTGTGGTTGCAAACGTTACTACTTTAACGAACTTTGTTATTCTCGATATTCCCGAGGACGATAGTATGTCCATTATTCTTGGAAGACCCTTTTTGAATACTGCAGGGGCTGTTATTAATTGCAACAAAGGCAATGTCACCTTTCATGTTAATGGTAATGAGCAAACGATACACTTTCCGAGGAAACAACCTCAAGTCCACAATATCAATTCTATTGGAAAATTTTCAACAATTATTATTGAAGGTTTTGAATTTCCTCTTCCTACTATCAAGAAGAAATATGATATTCTTATTGTTGGGGACGTGCATATCCCCGTTGAAGTAACGTAGTGTTATTCAAAATTTCCCCGGTTTCATGCGATTCAGAATGAGTTTGTTAACAAGACTTGAACAACCTTGTTAGTGGTTTCCTTTTGATGAACATGAGATGGATGAAGTTAGAAAGCACAACCTTCCGTACCCTCTTTTTTACTTTCTGTTATTTAGTTTAAATAGAGCAAAAATAGTATTTTCTGTCTGTTTTCTGAATTATCCATGCAATAAAAAATACCCCGAAAATAAAAGTTCTCCAAATGCCCTGAAAATTTAATATGATTTTTTCCAGAATATTTAAGAATTATTGGCACCGAGAACACACCAGGGGGACCCACCATGTGCCCACGAGGGTGGAGGGCGCGCCCCCTGCCTCGTGGACCCCACGTGGGTCCCCTCCACTTATTCTTGCACTCACACACTTCGTCTTCCTCCAGAAAAAATCATCCACCAGCTCAAACCCGTGTTCTAGCTCATCTTGCTGCCATTTTCGATCTCCTTGCTCAAAGATCCATTCACAAAACTGCTTTGGGGGATTGTTCTTCAGTATGTGACTCCTCCAATGGTCCAATTAGTTTTTGTTCTAGTGCTTTATTTATTGCAAATTTTTGCTGCTTAGGTGACCCTGTTCTTAAGCTTCCATGTCAAATTTATGTGGTCAAAAGTAGTTTTAATGCATGATATAGCCTTTAGGCACTTGTAGGAGTAGTTGCTATCAATTTTGTTGAGTTCGGTTCACTTTTATTTTAAGTTTCTAAAAATTTCAGAAATTTTCAGAAAAAGATGAAGAGATTTTTGAGGGGCTCATCGAGGTGAAGATCGAAGGATAAGCAAAGTGAAGAGAATAAGAAGCCCAAGTATAATCTCCCTTGTACTGCGGAGGTTCGGCCGTGTGAATGGCCTTGTGATGAGTTCTTGAGAGAAGCCGGGATTTACAAAGATTTTTATTATTTGGCTGAGAATGCAGGCCTCACCGACTTCCTCCATGACCAGTGTGAACAGTATCTCCTATTCACCAATATTTTTGTGCAAAATTTTCATTTCCATGCTAGGAGATCTCCACCTTCGGTGGAATCTATTTATATGATGAGCATAAGGAGATGTCACTTTATGATTTTTGTCGGGTTTGTAGGATACCCTTTAAGGGCAGCATAGAGGAACCACATCGTAATGATGTGGAAGGATTCATTGATATGATTGTTGTAGGGAAAACGAGGAAGGTTTCCGATGAAATAATTACTAGCATACATTTTCCTGTCCTACGTTACTTTGCAATATTTTCTAGTAGATGCTTAATTGGTCGCGGGAACTGTGGAAATCTTAGTGCCCCTGATATTGTTATTTCCGCCATGCTTTGTTTCGTGATACCACTTTTAGTTTAGGCGCTATTGTTGCTAAACGGTTAAATCTGAACCGTACAAAGGGCCCCGTCTTAGGAGGCACCTTCACCTAGCGCCTTGCTGCACACTTTAACATACCTATTAGGCATTATGAGAAAGAGGAAAAGTTGCTGCCTCATATTTTTCTAGATTATAAGAGTATGGTAGCACATGATTTTATTGTTAAGAATAAGAAGAAGCTGCTTAACTATAGACTAATATTTGATAAGAATTACTTTGAGACTATTACCTTGCCTGCTCCCTCGTTCAACATATTTTCAGGCATGTACCTTGTTTTGTCAGAGGCCGCTCAGGCATACCAGAGCTTGACATCAGCTCCAGAACCGGAGCCACTATCTGATCCCCACCGTCAGTCTGTTTATCAGTGGGATCCGAAGGAGATCGCCAACCAGTGGCACCCCGAGGACCCTGCTCAGTACACCAGAGAGGGCAGCTTTGATCCATGGGCATAGACCAACTTAGGCGAAAAGCCTAATCTTGTGGGAGTACGTATCTCTCACCGACATTACATTCATGTTCACACACTCATAAAAGTTGTCGGTGCTCATACTTTTCCATTGTACCATAAATGCTAGTCTATTTTTTGTTTTAAGCTTTCTTCTTGTGTGTTTGAAAACCCTTAAGAAAAAACAAAAAAAATTAGTTGTAGCTTTTAGCTAGTTTACAGTACGTGCCTGTAGTAGTAGTAATTAAAAAGAAAACCCAAAAAGATTTCTCGTTCTTCTTTTGCTTGTTGGGAGCTTTCCCGTGTAAATAGTTTTGTTTCTTTTCTTTTCTTTGGGGGTCGAGAGGAGAAGACCATGATGAAAATGTTGAAGTAGCTCTCATATGCATTATTGTTGATCTAACAAAGAGCCCATATTGCCTTGTTTTCTCCCTTGAGTTGAATGCTTGCAGATTCCAGCTTAGTCCAATGCACATGCACTATTATTATTATCCACACTATTCGGTTGTGCAAGTGAAAGGCAATAATGATGATATATGATGAACTGATTGAGATGAGAGAAGCTGGTACAAACTCGACCTCTCTTGTTTTGTAAATATGATTAGTTCATCGTTCCTGATTCAGCCTATTATGAATGAAACATGTTTGCAATGACAATTAGATATTATAGTTTCCCATGCCATGCTTAATTTGCTAGGAGTTTATAATGGTTTACCTTGCGTGCCAACATGCTATTAAAATGGTTGTGATGTGGTATGATAGGGTGGTATCCTCCTTTGAACTATTCGAGTGGCTTGACTTGGCACATGTTCATGCATATAGTTGAAATAAAATCAACATAGCCTCCATGATATTTATGTTCATGGTGAATTATATCCTACTCATGCTTGCATTAAGTGTTGATTAATTTTAATGCATGTTCATGACTGTTGTCGCTCTCTAGCTGGTCGCTTCCCAGTCTCTTTCTAGCCTTAACATGTACTAAGCGGGAATACTGCTTGTGCATCCAATTCCATAAACCCCAAAAGTTATTCCATATGAGTCCACAATACCTTCATATATGTGGTATCTACCTGCCATTCCAAGTAAATTTGTATGTGCCAAACTCTAAACCTTCAAATAAAAATTACGTTTTGTATGCTCGAGTAGCTCATGTATCAACTAGGGCTGTTTGTATCTTCCATGCTAGGCGGGTTATTCTCAAGAGGAAATGGCTGGTCACCGGGATGCCTAGTCCCATGCTCAAACCAAATCAAAATAATTGCAAACAACCCCCCCCCCCCCGGGATTGTTGTTAGTTGGAGGCACCCGTTGTTTCAGACAAGCCATGGATTGATGTTTTTGTTGGTGGTAGGGGGAGTATAAACTTTACCATTCTGCTTGGGAACTGCCTATAATGTGTGTAGGATGGAAGATATCGAGATCTCTCGATTGTTATGTTGACAATCAAAGTATACCGCTCAAAATATTATTCATCTCTACTTCAAAATCAAGCTCTAGCACCTCTACAAATCCCTGCTTCCCTCTACGAAGGGCTTATCTATTTACTTTTATGTTGAGTCATCATCCTCTTATTAAAAAGCACCAGTTAGAGAGCACCGCTTTCATTTGCATGCATTACTATTAGTTTACATTGAGTATGACCGTGAATGGATCTCTTTTACCATGAATTACAATTTCTAGTCAGCCTTGATCTTCAGGGGTGCTCTGCATTTATGTTTTGCGGTCTCAGACAGGGCTAGCGAGATACCATTTTATTATATCATATTATGATTGTTTTGAGAAAGTGTTGCCGTCCGAGATTTACTATTATTGCTCGCTAGTTAATTATGTCATTGATATGAGTAAACATGAGACCTAAATGTTATTCTGAATATGGTTAGTTCATAATCTTTGCTGAAAACTTGAATGTTGTCTTTACATATTTACAACAACAAGAGCAAACAGAGTTTGTAAAAGTTTTTCTTTATCACTTTCAGTTTATCAACTGAACTGCTTGAGGACAAGCAAAGGTTTAAGCTTGGGGTAGTTGATACGTCTCCAACGTATCTACTTTTCCAAACACTTTTGCCCTTGTTTTGGACTCTAACTTGCATGATTTGAATGGAACTAACCAGGACTAACACTGTTTTTAGCAGAATTGCCATGGTGTTATTTTTGTGCAGAAATAAAAGTTCTCGGAATGACCTGAAAATCAACGGAGAATAGTTTTGGAATATATAAAAAATACTGGCAAAAGAATCAAGGCCAGGGGGCCACACCCTGTCCACGAGGGTGGGGCGTGCCTAGCCCTTGGGCGCGCCCCCTGCCTCGTGGGCCCCCTGGTGCTCCACCGACCTCAACTCCAACTCTATATATTCACGTTCAGGGAGAAAAAATAAGAGAGAAGGATTGATTGCGTTTTACGATACGGAGCCGCCGCCAAGCCCTAATCTCTCTCGGGAGGGCTGATCTGGAGTCCGTTCGGGGCTCCAGAGAGGGGAATCAGTCGCCATCATCATCATCAACCTTCCTCCATCACCAATTTCATGATGCTCACTGCCGTGCATGAGTAATTCCATCGTAGGCTTGCTGGACGGTAATGGGTTGGATGAGATCTATCATGTAATCAAGTTAGTTTTGTTAGGGTTTGATCCCTAGTTTCCACTATGTTCTAAGATTGATGTTGCTATGACTTTTCTATGCTTAATGCTTGTCACTAGGGCCCGAGTGCCATGATTTCAGATCTGAACCTATTATGTTTCCATGAATATATGTGAGTTCTTGATCCTATCTTGCAAGTCTATAGTCACCTATTATGTGTTATGATCCGTTAACCTCGAAGTGACAATAATCGGGATACTTACTGGTGATGACCGTAGTTTGAGGAGTTCATGTATTCACTAAGTGTTAATGCTTTGGTCCGGTACTCTATTAAAAAGAGGCCTTAATATCCCTTAATTTCCAATAGGACCCCTCTGCCATGGGAGGGTAGGACAAAAGATGTCATGCAAGTTCTTTTCCATAAGCACGTATGACTATATTCGGAATACATGCCTACATTACATTGATGAACTGGAGCTAGTTCTGTGTCACCCTATGTTATAACCATTGCATGAGGAATCACATCCGACATAATTATCCATGACTGATCCATTGCCTACGAGCTTTTCACATATTGATCTTCTCTTATTTATTTTTCCGTTGCTACTGTTACAATCACTATAAACCCAAAACTATTACTTTTGCTACCGTTACCGCTACTATCATATTACTTTGCTACTAAATACTTTGCTACAGATATTAAGTTTTCCAAGTGTGATTGAATTGACAACTTAGCTGATAATACTTGAGAATATTCTTTGGCTCCCCTTATGTCGAATCAATAAATTTGGGTTGAATACTCTACCCTTGAAAACTGTTGTGATCCCCTATACTTGTGGGTTATCAGCCTCTACTTGGCTAGCTCATTAATCAAAGAGTTGTAATTTGATGAACGGGATCACATCATTAGAGAATGATATGATTCACTTGACCCATCCGTTAGCTTAGCACGATGATCGTTTAGTTTACTGCTATTGCTTTCTCCATAACTTATACATGTTCCTATGACTATGAGATTATGCAACTCCCGAATATCGGAGGAACACTTAGTGTGCTATCAAACGTCACAATGTAACTGGGTGACTATAAAGATGCTCTACAAGTGTCTCTGATGGTGTTTGTTGAGTTGGCATAGATCGAGATTAGGATTTGTCACTCCACGTATCGGAGAGGTATCTTTGGGCCCTCTCGGTAATGCACATCACTATAAGCCTTGCAGGCAATGTAACTAATGAGTTAGTTACGGGATGTAGCATTATAGAACGAGTAAAGAGACTTGCCGGTAACGAGATTGAACTAGGTATTGAGATACCGATGATCGAATCTCGGGCAAGTAACATACCGATGACAAAGCGAACAACGCATGTTGTTATGCGGTTTGACCGATAAAGATCTTCATAGAATATGTAGGAACCAATATGAGCATCCAGGTTCCGCTATTGGTTATTGACTGGAGATGATTCTCGGTCATGTCTGCATAGTTCTCGAACCCATAGGGTCCGCACGCTTAACGTTCGATGATGATCGGTATTATGAGTTTATGTGTTTTGATGTACCGAAGGTTGTTCGGAGTCTCGGATGAGATCACAGACATGACAAGGAGTCTCGGAATGGTCGAGACATAAAGATTGATATATTGGAATCATATGTTTGGACATCGGAATGGTTCCGGGTGAGTTCGGGCATATAC
Source organism: Triticum aestivum (assembly GCF_018294505.1). Taxonomy (NCBI): domain Eukaryota; kingdom Viridiplantae; phylum Streptophyta; class Magnoliopsida; order Poales; family Poaceae; genus Triticum; species Triticum aestivum. The sequence goes on along the minus strand of NC_057806.1, from coordinate 177,756,691 downwards.
CGGAGTACCGGGAGGTTACCGGAACCCCCCGGGAGATATATGGGCCTTATTGGGCCATAGTTGGAGAGAGGAGAAGGGAGCCTAGGAGGGGGCGCCCCCCAAGACAAATCCGAATTGGGTGGGTGCCGCCCCCCCTTTCCTTCCCCCTCTCTCCCCTTCCTTCCGCTCCTAATCCAACTAGGGAAGGGGGGAATCCTACTCCCGGTGGGAGTAGGACTCCCCTTGGGCGCGCCATAGAGGGGCCGACCCTCTCCCTCCTTCACTCCTTTATATACGGGGGAGGGGGCACCCCATAGACACACAAGTTGATTGTTTAGCCATGTGCGGTGCCCCCTCCACATATTTCCACCTTGGTCATATAGTTGTAGAGCTTAGGCAAAGCCCTGCGTCGGTAACTTCATCATCACCGTCATCACACCGTCGTGCTGACGAAACTCTCCCTCGACACTCAGCTGGATCTAGAGTTCGCAGGACGTCACTGAGCTGAACGTGTGCAAATTGCGGAGGTGTCGTACCTTCAGTGCTAGGATCGGTCGGATCGTGAAGACGTATGACTACATCAACTGCGTTGTCATAATGCTTCCGCTTACGGTCTACGAGGGTACGTAGACAACACTCTCCCCTCTCGTTGCTATGCATCACCTAGATGGATCTTGCGTGTGCGTAGGAATTTTTTGAAATTATTGCATTCCCCGACACCTCGGCATCTGGCCCAGTGCGAGACGCCAAGGTCTCTGCCGTTTAGCCCCTGGCCTCTGCAAAACTCCTTTTGCACCGACCTAATGCCTCGTGGGCTTTACCCCTTGGCCTAACAATATCATCATATATATCAATCTTTACCTCTGGACCATTCCAGAGCTCCCCGTCATGTCCGTGATCTCATCTGGGACTCCGAATAACATTTGGTCACCAACATACATAATTCATATAATATTACATCGTCAACGAATGTTAAGTGTGCGGACCCTACGGGTTCGAGAACTATGTAGACATGACCAAGACACCTCTCCGGTCAATAACCAATAGCGGAACTTGGATGCCCATATTGGTTCCTACATATTCTACGAAGATCTTTATCGGTCGAACCTTATGACAACATGCGTAATTCCCTTTGTCCATCGGTATGTTACTTTCTCGAGATTCACATTGATATCTTCATACCTAGTTCAATCTCGTTACTGGCAAGTCTCTTTTCTTGTTCCATGATACATCATTCTGCAACTAACTCATTAGTCACTTTGCTTGCAAGGCTTCTTATGATGTGTATTACCGAGAGGGCCCAGAGATACCTCTCCGATACTCGGAGTGACAAATCCTAATCTTGATCTATGCCAACTCAACAAAACACATTCGGAGATACCTATGGAGCATCTTTATAACCACCCAGCCACGTTGTGATGTTTGATTTCACACAAGGTATTCCTCCGGTGTCCGGGAGTTGCATAATCTCATAGTCGAAGGAATATGTATTTGACATGAAGAAAGCAATAGCAACAAAACCGAACGATCATTATGCTAAGCTAACGGATGGGTCGTGTCCATCACATCATTCTCCTAGTGATGTGATCCCATTATCAAATGAAAACTCATGTCCATGGTTAGGAAACCTTAACCATCTTTGATCAACGAGCTAGTCAAGTAGAGGCTCACAAGGGACACGGTTTTTGTTTATGTATTCACACATGTATTTAGGTTTCTGATCAATATAATTCTAGCATGAATAATAAACCTTTATAATGAATAAGGAAATATAAAATAACAACTTTATTATTGCCTCTAGGGCATATTTCCTTCAGTCTCCCACTTGCAGTAGAGTCAATAATCTAGTTCACATCGCCATGTGAATAACACGGATAGTTCACATCGCCATGTGATTTACACCTATAGTTCACATTTCCATGTGATTAACACCTATAGTTTACATCACCATGTGACCAATACCCAAAGGGTTTACTAGAGTCAACAATCTATTTCACATCGCCATGTGATTAAGACCCAATGAGTAATAAGGTGTGATCATGTTTTGCTTATGAGAAAAGTTTAGTCAACGGGTCGGTCACATTCAGATCCGTATGTATTTTGCAAAATTCTGCGTCTACAATGCTCTGCATAGAGCTACTCTAGCTAATTGCTCCCATGTTTAATACGTATCCAGATTGAGACTTAGAGTGCTTTGGATTAGTGTCAAAGCTTGCATCGACGTAACTCTTTACGATGAACTCTTTATCACCTCCATAACCAAGAAACATTTCCTTAGTCCTCTTCAAGGCACATAAGGATGATTTTGACCGCTGTCTAGTGGTCCACTCCTGGATCACTCTTGTACCCTCTTTGCCAGATAAGTGGCAGGACACACATCAGGTGTGGTACTGATGTTTGCTTGAACTACTTCGGTATTTCCCCAAAGAGGAAGGGATGATGCAGCACAACAATGGTAGGTATTTCCCTCGGTGATGAGACCAAGGTTGTCGAACCAGCAGGAGAACCATGCAACACTACGTGAACGACACCTGCACACAAATAACAAATACTCTTAACCTGATGTATTAAAGGGGTTGTCAATCCCTTTAGGGCAACGACGCCAGAAATTGGCAAGTGGAGGTGAGAAAGTTGTAATAAATTGATAGATGGATCACCAAATAAAATAAATGCAGCAAGGTACTTTTTTGTATTTTTAGTTTAATAGATCTAAAAATAAAAGCAAATAAAAATAGGTCGCAAAGGCAAATATAATAAAGAAGAGACTGGGGGGCCGTAAGTTTCACTAGTGGTCTCTCTCGAGAAAAATAGCAAACGGTTGGTAAACGAGTTACTGTTGGGCAATTGATAAAACTTCAAATAATCATGACGATATCTAGGCAATGATCATTATATAGGCATCACGTCCAAGATTAGTAGACCGACTCTTGCCTGCATCTGCTACTATTACTCCACACATCGACCACTATCCCGCATGCAACTAGTGTATTAAGTTCATGGGGAAACGGAGTAATGCAATAGAAATGATGACATCATGTAGACAAGATCTATTTATGTAGAAATAGACCCCATATTGTTATCCTTAATAGCAACGATACATACGTGTCGGTCCCCTTCTATCACTGGGATCAAGCACCATCACGAAGCACCTCTTCCCATTACAAGATAAATAGATCAAGTCGGCCAAACAAAACCCAAATATCGGAAAAGAAATATGATGCTATAAGCAATCATGCATATAAGAGATCAAAGAAGACTCAAATAACTTTCATGGATAAAAGATAGATCTGATCATAAACTCAAAGTTCATCGGATCCCAACAAACACACCGCAAAAAGAGTTACATCATATGGATCTCCAAGAGACCATTGTATTAAGAATCAAACGAGAGAGAGGAAGCCATCTAGCTACTAACTATGGACCCGTAGGTCTACAAAAAACGACTCACGCATCATCGGAGAGGCACCAATGAACATGATGAACCCCTCCGTGATGGTGTCTAGATTGGATCCAGTGGTTCTGGAACTTCTAGTGGCTGGAATTGATTTGCATTGACTCCCCAAGGGTTTTTGGAATATTGGGGTATTTATAGAGCAAATAGGCGGTTCGGGATGCCACCAAGGTGGGCACAACCCTCCAGGGCGCGCCTGGGCCTCCAGGCGCGCCCTGGTGTCTTTTGTTCACCTTGGGCTCCCTCTTTGGTACATATTTGGCCCAATGGATGTCTTATGGTCCAAAAAAATCAACAAAAAGTTTCGCTGCGTTTCGACTCCGTTTGATATTGATTTCCCGCGATGTAAAAAACATGCAGAAAACAGCAACTGGCACTTGGCACTATGCCAATAGGTTAGTACCAAAAAATGATATAAAATGACTATAAAATGATTGTAAAACATCCAAGAATGATAATATAACAGCATGGAACAATAAAAAATTATAGATACATTGAAGACGTATCAGCATCCCCAAGCTTAATTCCTGCTCGTCCTCGAGTAGGTAAATGATAAAAACAGAAATTTTGATGTGGAATGCTGCCTAACATGTTCATCTCATATTCTTTTCTTTATAGCATGGACATTTGGAATTTTATATGGTTCACATCAATAGTCTAGTTTTGACATGAGGACTTAAATACTCAAGCATGTCAACAAGCAACCATGTCTTTCAAAATATCAACACTACAATAAGTTATCCCTGGCCCATTATGCTCAATCATTGATCCATTCATGAAACACACTCGCATATCAGCTACACCCAATGCTCAAGTACACTCATAGTGCCCCTTAGTTGGTTCTTTATAAGAGAAGATGGAGACTCAAATAAAAAAATTGCATAAAGTAAAGGGCCCTTCGCGGAGGGAAGTAGGGATTTGTAGAGGTGCCAGAGCTCAAAGCGAAAAAGATAGAGATAAAAACATTTTGGGAGGTATGCTTTTCCTGTCAACGAGAACGATCGAGTAGTTCCCAGTACTTTCCATGCTAGATATATCATAGGCGGTTCCCAAACAGAAATTAAAGTTTATTGCTTTTTCAACCATACTTTCACTTTCCATGGCTAACCGCATCCACGGGTGCCTTCCATACCAACACTTTCCAAGGAATTTATTATTTGAAAACATAAAGTAAATTCATTTTTCATTTCAGGACTAGACATCCCTAATACCTTTGCCTTACTATCGTGCAATAAAAAGTGAATAAACACTCATCGTGAGAATAACATATCTAGCATGGAAATATATTAGCCACCCCTACCGTTTCATGAGAGGTACTGATAAAGGAAAAGGTGTCCCGTCTTTCAATGAGACAATGATTATCGTTTCGGAGGAGTAGACTTTCACGATCCGACTACAAACGTGCGAAGACGTCGTGCCTTAGCAACCGCTAAACCAACTCCGAGAGGTTATTGACCATGCAGGAGCATGATCAACCTGACCACAAAGGTCTATTTCCTACAAGCAAACGAAGAACAAGCAAGAAACTAAGATTACAATCTCGATATTGCGAATATAAGATGAAAGCTTTATTGATCAAGGTGGGGTTCTGTGACGCCTTGGTCTGGTCGTTGAACACAAACGAAGTACGCGAAGTTGCAGCTATGGCGAACTTTTAATCTAAACAAAACCCAAAGTCTAAACGATGCCCTAAGGGCTGTATATATGGAGGAAAGAGGGGGGGAGTTTCGTGGCCCATGGAGGAGGGGTCCGAAACCAACCCTAACTCTTGTTTCCCCACACATACGGACTCTAAAAACATCCTATAATCAAGTATTTCGAAGTTACATGGGCCTGGCCCAAAAATAAGGTGACGCAGCACCTAGAATAGCCTCTGGACGAAATTTATGAAGTGGCATCTTGTATATTTCGTCCAAGGCTTCATGCACTCATTATGGTGGCTTCAAAGTCCTGGAATCATCACTTGTAACTCCATTCTTGTTCCCCTTGCGCATGCCATCATCTCCATGATTGAACTTGATCCAAGGTTCATCTTTCTTCTCTAAGCTAGGCCCTTCATTTGTAAGCAAAAAAAATGTATCCAATTTAGGCAGCATCATATTCTCATGAACACTAGAATCGTTACCAAGAAATGAATATACCTGGTAATTCAATTGGCGTGCGCGAGCTCTAGTAATTGGTCCAGTATGTATAGCAGCAGGGGCTGTGGGTGTAACAATGGTATTGATGTCCTCATCATCCTCCCCTTCCTGAAATGAAGTCGTCCTCGACGGAAACTCATGTTCCTCACCCAAATAAGGCTTCAAATCTACAATGTTAAAAGCAGGACTAACCCCAAAATTTGCAGGCAGCTCAAGTTTATATGCATTATCATTTATTTTCTCTAAAACTTAAAAGGACCACGAGCACGTGTCATTAGCTTTGATTTGCAGAAATTTGGAAATCTATCCTTACGCAAATGTAACCAAACAAGATCTCCAGATGCAAACACAACATGTTTTCTACCCTTATGTCCAGCAAGTTTATATTTAGCATTCATACGCTCAATGTTTTCCTTAGTTAACTCATGCATTTTTAAAATCAACACATTGTTTAGCATCAAAATTAACATTCTCCGAAGATGGAAGAGGCAACAAATCAATAGGTGCACGAGGTAGGAAACCATACACAATTTCAAAAGGACACATCTTAGTAGTAGAATGCAATGAACGATTATAAGAAAATTCAATATGAGGTAAGCATTCTTCCCATATTTTCTTATTATTATTCAAAACAACCCTAAGCATTTAGACAATGTTCTATTGACTACTTCAGTTTGTCCATCAGTTTGGGGGTGACAAGTAGTACTAAAAAGCAGTTTAGTCCCCAACTTAGCCCATAAACATCTCCAAAAGTGGCTAAGAAATTTAGTATCACGATCTGAAACAATAGTATTTGGCACACCATGCAAGCGAATAATTTCAGGAAAGAACAAATCAACAACATTAACAACATCATCTCTTTTATGACATTGTATAAAGTGTGCCATTTTTGAGAATCTATCCATGACAACAAATATGCTATCCCTCCCCTTCTTTGTTTGAGGTAAACCTAAAACAAAGTCCATAGATATATCCTCCCAAGGAACACTAGGTACATGCAAAGGCATATATAAACCTCATGAGGATTGAGTCGTGACTTAGCTTTTTGACATGTAGTGTAGCGAGCAACAAAACGCTCAACATCACGTCTCATCTTTGGCCAAAAGAAATGTGTAGCAAGTACATCCTCCGTCCTCTTCATGCCAAAGTGGCCCATTAATCCTCCTCCATGCTCCTCCTGCAACAACAAAAGACGGACGGAGGTAGCTGGAATGCATAGCTTGTTAGCACGGAACACAAATCCATCATTAACGATGAACTTCTTCCACGTTCTTCCTTCTTTACAATTTTGCATTACATCTTTAAAATCAGCATCATGCACATATTGATCTTTGATGGTCTCCAAACCAAATATTTTGAAGTCAAGTTGTGAAAGCATAGTATAGCGATGAGATAATGCATCAACAATAACATTTTCTTTACCCTTCTTGTGTTTAATGACATAAGGGAAGTCTCAATGAATTCAACCCATTTAGCTTGTCTACGATTCAGTTTAGCTTGACTTTTAATATGTTTCAAAGATTCATGATCAGAATGTATAACAAATTCTTTGGGCCATAAATAATGTTGCCATGTTTCTAAAGTCCGAACAAGAGCATATAATTATTTATCATAAGTAGAATAATTCAATCGATGCAAAAGGTGCACTTCCCAAGGTTCAAACAAACATGCATCACGTAGAGCAATAAAAACAACACGTAAGTGTTCCAAATGTTCCTCCAAAGATCTGCTATAAATCAGTAAATCATCAAAATAGACTACCACAAATCGTCCAATGAAAGCACATAAAACTATGTTCATTAATCTCATGAACGTACTAGGTGAATTAGTTAACCCAAAAGGCATGACTAACCACTCATATAATCCAAACTTAGTTTTAAATGTCGTTTTCCATTCATCTCCCAATTTCATACGAATTTGTTGGTATCCACTACGCAAATCAACTTTGGAGAATATTGTAGAGCCACTCAATTCATCAAGCATGTCATGTAGCCTAGGAATAGGATGAAGATAACGAATAGTAATATTTTTAATGACTCTACAATCAACACACATACTCAGTGTACCATCCTTTTTTGGCACTAGTATAATAGGAACATCACAAGGACTAAGAGATTTGCGTATATAACCTTTGTCGAGCAGCTCCTGTACTAGACGCATAATCTCCTTCATCTCCTCTGGATTGGTACGTATGGCGCACAGTTTGGCAGCGAGGCACCGGGAATTAAGTCAATTTGATGCTCAATCCCTCAAATAGGTGGTAATCCTGGTGGCACGTCTTGTGGAAAGATGTCAGCGAACTCCTGCAACATGTTAGTGACAGCAGGAGGCAAAGAGGAAGGTACATCCTCGAAAGAAAATAATGCCTCTTTGCACACAAAAGCATAGCGAATAGATTTGCTGAAATCTAGATCATCAATATCAGATTTGGTGGCAAGTAAACATGCACTTTTCAATGTAATTTCAGAAGAAACACTAGATGGTTTATTATTAGGCTTCATCTGTTGCTCAAATTCTTTTGCCACAATATGATTTTCACTCTTATTTTTCTCCTGTTTTTCTTTATTACCTCTATTAATATCATCTTTCAAAATGGAATCAGGAGTCATAGGAAGCAAAGTAATATTTTTATCCTTATGAACAAGAGTATACTGATTGTTTCTACCATGGTGTACATATTTTTTATCAAATTTCCATGGTCTACCAAGTAATAAGGAACATGCTTGCATAGGTACCACATCACAATCAACATAATCAGCATATGTAGAGATACTAAAATGCACACAACAGTACGTTCTACCATAACCTTGTTGTTGTTGAACCATTGGATGTAGTATGGATGTGGATGTGGTCTTGTGGTGGGGGATAGCTTCTCCACCATATCCATGCTAGCCAAATTGTTGCTGCTCCCTCCATCTATGATGACGCGAACAGAATGTTCCTTCACAACTCTCTTTGTATGGAACAAATTATGCCTCTAATTTTGCTCAGCTTGTGTGACCCGCACACTCAAAACACATTGAGCAACTAAACATTCATACCTGTCAGCATCTTCAGGAGCCATGTATTGCGTCTCATGATCAAAATCATCTCCACCGAGTTCTTCACTTGTAATAAGAGCCAAAGTCTCCCCATCATAGTCACTAGCGGACTCATACCCACCATCCATAGTAGCAATCATCACACGCTTAGATGGGCATTCTCTCGCATGATGACCTCCACCCTTGCAATGACGACAAATAATATCATGTGTTTGCCCTATTGATGCCATGGATGAAGACGAGCTCTGTGCGAAACCAGAAGGTGTACTCCTGGAAGATGGTGGTGGTGGTGCCTGTTTCTTGTATCTCGGTTGGAATTGGCGGCTGAAGTTAGTGGTGATGTAGTAGGACGTGTGGGAGTAGAGGATGCACGTGGTGTCCATGATGAAGGTCGACCTGCAGAAAAGTTAGTTCGCGACAATGCCTGTCGATCCTGCACTTCATGTTCAACTTTGCAAGCAAGATGGAACAAACGAGTGATATTATTATACTCCTTATACTCTAGAATGGTCTGAATCTCTTTATTTAATCCACCCATAAAACGTGCAAGCATAGCTTCATTATCCTCAACAATATCACATCTAATCATTCCAGTTTGTAATTCCTGATAATATTCTTCTACAGAATTTTTTCCTTGTCTTAAACGATGCAATTTTTGAAGTAATTCACATTGATAATATGGTGGAACCCAACGAGTATGCATAACAGTTTTCAAAGCAGCCCAAGTAGCTGGAATAGGATATAATCTACAATGTTTAGACCACCAAACACATGCAAAACTAGTGAAAGCACAAACAACAACAGGAACGCGTCTCTCCTCAGGATATTGTAAACATGTAAAATGTTGTTCAGTTTCTAACTCCCAAGTAAGATATATATCAGGAACATAACTACCCTCAAACGATGAATATTCAATTTTAGTTTAGGAAGATGGTCATGATCTTGTACCTCAGGTGGTGGTGCAGCCCTACCATTGCGATGATATGCGTGAGGACGACCTGGTGGTGGTGGTGTTGTTGGTTGCACGTAGTTCTGATTTTGATCAACCTGATCCTCGCAATGGTCCTCCGCCTCTGCAATAGTAGCAGGAGCTACAGAAGCATCAACAGTAGGTACAACGACACTAGAATTTTGACCAGGCTCAAGTGGAATGTGCAATGCTCGTCCCACTTTATTTGGAAGGCGATGTTGTTGTTGTTATTGTTGTTGTTGTTGTTGTTGTTTTTGTTGTTGTTGTTGTTTTTGTTGTTGCTATTGTTGTTGTTGTTGATGTAGAGGTATGACAGGTGCAGCGTGCGGTGGTCGTGGAAGACGCGCGAGTACTTCATCGAACTTGGCATCCAACTTGGTGTCAATTGTCTTCTCAACGTCATCAATCCTCTCTGATACGTCTCCAACGTATCTATAATTTTTGATTGCTGCATGCAATTATATTATCTATTTTGGATGTTAATGGGATTATTTTTACACTTTTATACTATTTTTGGGACTAACCTATTAACCGGAGGCCCAGCCCAAATTGCTGTTTTTTTGCCTATTTTAGAGTTTCACCAAAAAGGAATATCAAATGGAGTCCAAACGGAATGAAACCTTCGGGAGTGTTATTTTTGGAACAAACATGATCCAGGAGACTTGGAGTGGACATCAAGCAATCAACGAGGCGGCCACGAGGCAGGGGGGCGTGCCCACCCCCTGGGCGCGCCCTCCACCCTCATGGGCCCCTTGTTGCTCCACCGACGTACTTCTTCCTCCTCCTCCTATATATATATATATATCCATGTACCCCCAAACATCCAGGAGCACCACGAAAACCTAATTCCACCGCCGCAACCTTTTGTACCCAAGAGATCCCATCTTGGGGCCTATTCTGGAGCTCCGCCGGAGGGCCATTGATCACGGAGGGCCTCTACATCAACTCCATGGCCCCTCCGATGATGTGTGAGTAGTTTACTTCAGACCTTTGGGTCCATAGCTACACTAGTGCAGAACCGGGCAATAGCACCGGTTCGTAAGGCCCTTTAGTGCCGGTTTGGTAACCGGCGCTAAAATGTAGGCACTAAAGTCCCCCCTTTAGTATCGGTTCAGCACAAACCGGTGCTAAAGGGCAACCACGTGGCACGAGCCAGCTTCGGGGGCAGGGAGCCCTTTAGTACTGGTTGGTGTCACCAACTGGTATTAAAATGTTGGGGGGGGGGGTTGGGTTTATGATTTCTTTTTCATTTAATTTTGTGTTTTCCATTTAATTCTTTTTCGTTTGCTGGTATTTTACGATACTACATATTGTACGTGTTATGCATATATATAAATAGAATTTCTAGTAGAACCAATCATAATATATATATATATATATCATCGAATGTCTCACAACCACCATTAATTAATTGACACATATATACACACATGTATATATATACAATTTCTCCTAATTGGTGCCTTCGGAGCCAGTGGCATTAGCCTAGCTAATTGGTGCCTTCAGAGCACGATAACAATTGGAAGTGGTTCATGGGGGCGGTAGCGGGTAATAGTATTCTCCTTTGGGATCTATGACCTGGTCGAGCAAAAATCCTGCTATTTCCTCTTGAATTGCTTCTATGCGGTCCTATGTTAGGAGCTTGTCCCGCACCTCTTTGAACTGTTAAGAAGGAGATCAATATGCATGTGTATTAGTTGTGTGACTAGATATCGATAATGGTGTAAAAATTGTGAATAGTGTTCTGACAATCGATATCGTACCCACTCCTGTCTTTGACATTTGCTCCTTTCGGACGCCATCATGTGAATGTTCTCGCAAACGTAGTATGCACATAGATCATTCCCCGGCGCCTGCTTCAGGGCCTTTACGAGAATGGAATTTGACCAGATAATAATTAATCAAGCATGATAATTAAAGAGATGGCAGCTAGCTAGTACTACTTAATTACTTACCTTGGGTCGATACCATTTCAGACTTTGTTTCCATGGGCCTGGAGTGGCCCTGATGAACTTTGCCCAAGCCCTGCCCGCCGACAAAGAAAATGAATAAATGGGTTATTAAATAGTTGTTATCAGGAAATGACGAACTAATTAAATAGGCCGAGATATAGTTAATAATGATTGAAATTACCTGTTGACTATCCCCTTCACGATGGTGTAGTCACTTGCTTTCTTAAGTAGCGAGTCTAGTACTTCAACTGTTCCTTCATCAACTTTAATGATTAACAAGATCCAGTGAAATCTGCATGCACACACGTTTGCATGTCTTAATTAAGCGGGCATATGTAAGCAAAAACATGTAGCTATAGCTAGTAGGGAAAAACAGAATTTGTAGTACAAGACAGTGTGACTCACTGGAAGTTGTAAGGAAGTAGTATATCTTCATTGTATTTGAGTTCCTTGAAGAACTGTAGCATGCTTTCCTCTACACATTTTGCGTGATATGGATCTATTTTCCATGTGTATTCATTAATGGTATTTGGGTCAACGAACCCAATGCCATAGCGTCCACCTTTTTTCATTTCATAAATCTTCATCCTGCATAATACCACAGAAAAGAATATAGTGAGGATAATTACAGGTAATGATTGATCAAAATGATCAGCTAGCTTGAGACTTAAATTACAGAAAGAAATCACTTACAGACAATAGCAACTGACGATAGATTTGTCGAGTGCGTCTTTATTGTATAGCTGAAAAAGTTCTGAATACTCAACGGTCACAGCTTTCTTATGGTAGTAATGCTCCTCGTTGACATTCACCATGAGGGACTCTCGATTGGAAATCTTGGTAATGTCCATGTACCATTGATGCAATTCATACATTCTCGTTGGGAGCTTATTGACCTCCTCTGGCTCGACCAAAGGTTGGCCCCGGGCATATTTCCGTTTTATTTCCTCCTCTCTAGTCGGAGACATGGGCTCGATATCGAGGAGTTGTCCAACAGTGATCCCGATCGATTCAGCCTGCGCAATATGCTCCTCGGTTATTACCACATCGCCCACCCCGGGAACGTTAACGGTTTGCCCACAATAATATTGGGCGCGCCTACTCTCATGTGTTGTTGGCACAACAAGCGGGGGGATTGATTGCGCCGCCTGTTCTCCCAGCTGGGGAACGGTTTTACCGCTCCTTTTGCCAGCTGATTTGCTCGAGCTCGAGCTCGCCTCTTTCTGTAGACGTGCTCGATTTAACTTCCTGAGGTGGCGCTCATAGTCTGTGTCAACAGGCTTGGGAGCTGGTGGTCTAGCCATACGAATGAAGTGGTCAATCTTTTCCACAGGCACTTTCTCCCTTGGCGGCGGTGGCGGTTTCGGTGCAAAATGGGCTTCCACCTCGGCCTTCGATATGGCTACGTTTTCCTCCTCGGACTTGTCGTAAGGCCTCTGCGGAAGAGGCGCGAGGCTTGGACCATATTGAAATCGCTTGCCTCCGCCTGTACCTGCAGTACTACCTCGACTTGTACCGCTACGCACCATAGCTGAGGCGGCTCTCTTCCGTGATTGCTGAGGCGGCGAAGACGGCTGACGTGGCTGAGTTGGAGGAGGAGGAGTGGCCTGAAGCTGTGCCGGACTTGGAGGAGGAGTGGCCTGAAGCTGTGCCGGACTTGGAGGAGGAGTGGCCTGACGCTTTGCCGGACTTGGAGGAGGAGTGGCCTGAAGCTGTGCCGGACTTGGAGGAGGAGTGGCCTGACGCGTTGGTGGACTTGGAGGAGCGGGAGTCTGCTGACTCGGTGGCGGACTGCGACGAGGAGTCGGATGACGCGGTGTCGGTGGCCTTCGAAAGATGATGCAATCCTTTCTCCATAGGATGATACGATGGTTGGCCTCTCCTAGTGTGTGCTCATCGTCACCTCCAGGAATGTCAAGCTCTAGCCCCGAATATTGGTCCACCACCTCATCAACCAAGACACGAGCATAGCCCGCTGGAATCGGGTTGCAATGGAAGGTTGCCTCGGGGGGATTTGTAAAAGCAAGGGCGTCCGCCACCTTCATGGATATGTTCTTCATTTTGAAGTGTAGCTCGCAGTTAGTGTTCTCCATGATGTCATCCACTGGGTAGCTATCCAGCAATGCGTCGCCCGGGGCGGAACCCACGCTGCTTCTCGGCATGGATGGGACGGTGCTATCCATTGGTGGATCATCCGCTAGCTGCTGAGACCCCCTTTGCTGGCTAAGTGAGTCGATCTGCTCCTGCTGCCGCTGGAATTTGATTGCCAAGTCCGCGTGCGCTGATTCTAGGCCTTGAAGGCGTTCATAGTCTAGCTTCCTCTGCTCCTCCTCCATCTTCCTCTTCTTCTCCTCCGCAATCTTCTTTCTCGCACGGGTTCTGTAGTCGGCGTTCCAGTCCGAAAACCCCTCATACCACGGAATAGCGCCCATGCCTCGTGTTCTTCCCGGGTGTTCAGGATTTCCCAGGGCACGCGTAAGCTCGTCGTTCTCTCTGTTGGGCTCGAACAACCCGGATCGAGCCTCTTCTATTGCAACAAGTAGCTTATCTTCGGCTCCGTCCAGACATGCCTTCTTCGAAACTTTGCCTGTCTTCGGGTCCAACTCCCCCCCATGCGCATAGAACCAAGTCCTGCACCTGGGGGGCCAGCTCAATGTTTCTGGAGTGACACCTGCATCCAGCATCTCTTTCTCAGACTTATCCCACTTAGGCATTCCCACCGCATAGCCACCTGGCCCCAGCTTATGGAACTTATCCTTTTTTGCGGCATTGGCCTTGTTTATTCTCGACCGTTCCTTAGATAATTCCGAATCCTTGAATTTCACGAAATCGTCCCAATGAGCACTTTGGTTCTCTAGTGTTCCCTCGAATACTGGAGTCTTCCTTCCTCCGTTGACGTACTTGGCCCATTCACGAATCTTGTGGTTCTTGAATGCAACCGCCATCTTCCTAAGAGCAGCGTCCTTGACTTTCTCCACATCTGCATCTGTGAAATGATCTGGTAGGGTGAAATGTTCCATGAGCGTTTCCCAAAGCAAATGTTTTTGTCTGTCGTCGACAAAAGTAACTCCTGGACGTGGCTTTGCTGGCTCTCTCCATTCTTGAAGGGAGATCGGGAGTTGGTCCTTCACAAGAACTCCGCACTGACGAACGAACTTGTCCGCAATCTTCTTAGGCGCGAATGGTTCGCCATTAGGTCTGATTGCCTCGATATTGTACTTTACGCCCTCCTTCAACTTTTTGTTCGGGCCTCGTTTCGTCCTGTTGCCTGAAGATTTGCTCGATCCGGATGGCTGAAAGAAGAAAGATCGATTCGTTAATATATCTTCAAGTCATTTAAAACATGTGATGATCACCAGATGCCTGCTTATATAAATATATATACCTCGCCGGTCTTTGTTGTTTCAAGATCAACATTTTCTTCGTCATGTTCATAGTTCATGACTTCATCAATTCGGTCGTCGCGATCGAATATCATATCACCCTCCCCGGTGTTGTTTAGATATTCGGAGCCGTCATAATCTTCTTCATTCTGATCATCATCTGGCCCGCGAGGATTGCGTATGATATTGAACAGGGCCTCTTCTCCCTCTCTGTCGGTATTGTCCGCCATAGGTTTTGTTTAACTAATCCAAAAGAAATATATTCAAATTACAATGCATGGATGCAATCAATTAATAAGGAAAAACTGAATCAATCATAGTACATAATAAGCATCATCGAATATAATCTCGAATACGTCGTCTCGAATAATAGATATAATCTCGAATACATCGTCTCGAATAATAGATATAATCTCGAATACATCGTCTCGAATAATAGATATAATCTCGAATACATCGTCGGATCATGCGGCGCGGGCGGTGGACACCCAAAGAGAAGGAACCCTCACAGGATCATAGCTGAAGTGAGATCCCTGAAGAAACTGCCAGGTATTGGAGAACCTGCCGCCCTCTAACGCAACCATGTAGCGATGGACGTGCTCGTCCTCCTCCCTGACACGGCGACGTACCACCTCCGGCGGGGCCGGCTCCCTCCGCACCGAAACTGGCCCACGCGAACGCCACCAAACGAGATCAGGGTCGACGACCGGGGCCGGGTTCCTCATCAAGCGGCGCGCCCCTCCAGGCAGCACCTCCCAGTGCCAGCCCGGCGGAGCCCAGTCCCGGACATGGGTCAGCCGGACGTCGTCGCGGACGGGTCAACGGCGAGGATGCGGGCCAGGCATCGTTGAGAACAAATACTAGCTATATGCCCGCAAAAAGTAACATTTTTTTAATGATTGGATTTTGATAACTAAAATTTCTAACATTTCTATATAACTAACATTCCTATAACATTTCTAACAATGCTATATAACTAACATTTCTATAACATTTCTAATACGTCTATAACTAAAAAACAGAAAAAAAAATTATAACATTTATATATATATAACTAACATTTGTATAACATTTCTAATATTTCTATAACTAAAAAAAGAAAAATTTCTAACTTTTTTATAACTATTTCTATAACTAAAAAACAGGAAAATTCCTAGCAATTCTAACTTTTATATAACATTTCTAACAATGCTATATAACTAACTATTTCTATAACTAAAAAAGAAAAATTTCTAACTTTTTCTAACTATTTCTATCACTAAAAAATAAAAAAATCCTAACAATTCTAACTTTTCTATAACATTTCTAACAATGCTATATAACTAACTATTTCTATAACTAAAAAAAGAAAAATTTCTTACATTTTTATAACTATTTCTATAACTAAAAAACTAAAAAAATGTATGTGTGTGTGTGCTCACCGGCGAGGCGAGAGGCGACGGGGACGGCGACGGGCGCGGCGACGACGGGGATGGCGACGACGGGGACAAGGACGGGATGGCGACGACGGGGAAGGGCCA
Organism: Triticum aestivum; assembly: GCF_018294505.1. Lineage (NCBI taxonomy): Eukaryota > Viridiplantae > Streptophyta > Magnoliopsida > Poales > Poaceae > Triticum > Triticum aestivum. Next base: position 177,740,254 of record NC_057806.1, on the reverse strand, counting down.
GGGGCGGCGACGACGGGGACGTGGCGGCGATGACGGGGACGGGGACGACGCGCGGGACGGGCCGGGACGGCGCGGCGGTGACGGGACGGGACGACGCGGGACGGGCGGACGACGCGGCGCTGACGACGGGGACGGGGCGGCGACGACGGGACGGGGCGGCGACGAGGGATATGGAGACGGGGGCGGCGGGCGACGGGGCAGAGGAGAAGAAGCAGATGAGAAACTGAAATTTTTGAAGTGTTTAGTTATATAGGATGGACCTTTAGTACCGGTTGGAGCCACCAACCGGTACTAAAGGCCTGTTTTGGCCAGGCCAAGCGGCGGGAACCGCACACCCTTTAGTACCGGGTGGTGGCTCCAACCGGTACTAAAGGGGGGCCTTTAGTACCGGTTGGAGCCACCACCCGGTACTAAAGGGGGTGCGCTAGCAAGGTGTTGTGCGGCAAGTTTAGTCCCACCTCGCTAGCCGAGGGGCGTCCGCACTGGTTTATAAACCCCCGTGCGGTAGCTCTCTCGAGCTCCTCTCCAAAGCAGGCCTACTGGGCCTACATGTTCTGTGCTGCCCTGTGGGCCTACTGGGCCTTTGCGGGCCTGCATCCTGGCCCAACAACAGGTTGGGTTTGTGGTCGTATGCAGGCCGCTCTGGCCCAGTAGGCGGGCTTTATTTTTTTTTGCTTTATTTTTTTTAGTTGTTTTTTTGTGTATTTAGAGTTTCTTTGTGAATATTTTTGCTTTAGGTACAAAAAATTACAAACTTTCTGTTAGTGCCCGTAGTTTTCAAATTTGAATAGTTTAAATTTTGAATTATTTGAAATTAGTGTGAATCACTAGTTTGTGAATAACTTAACTTTAAAAATCAGTAAAGGCATGAAAGAATTTGTTTGCACATAAAATTTCTTCGCGTTTCAAATGCCAAAACACATAACTACCCTAACTATTACAGAGATTCCCTCCTGGGTGTGAAACACAGAAGAAAGTGATGATAGTGAAGCCGATCACATCCCAGATCTTTGGGTGTGAAACTTTTTCTTCGCGTGTGTCCCTTTGCGCCGTAACCATGGAAAATCTTCATCATTTAACGGGATGCTCGGGTCAATATTCACTGTGAATGGAGCAATTTCATCAAACTTTTCATAATCTTCTGACATGTCTGTCTTGTCATCCACTCCCACGATGTTTCTCTTCCCAGAAAGAACTATGTGCCGCTTTGGCTCATCGTACGATGCATTCGCTTCCTTATCTTTTCTTTTTCTTGGCTTGGTAGACATGTCCTTCACATAGAAAACCTGTGCCACATCATTGGCTAGGACGAATGGTTCGTCTGCATACGCAAGATTGTTGAGATCCACTGTTGTCATTCCGTACTGCGGGTCTTCCGTTACCCCGCCTCGTGTCATATTGACCCATTTGCACCGAAACAAAGGGACCTTCAAACCACGTCGATAGTCAAGTTCCCATATGTCCTGTATATAACCATAATATGTTTCCTTTCCTGTCTTGGTTTCTGCATCAAAGCGGACACCACTGTTTTGGTTGGTGCTCTTCTTATCTTGGGCGATCGTGTAAAATGTATTACCATTTATCTCGTACCCTTTGAAAGTCATTATATTCGAAGATGGTAACTGGGACAGCAAGTACAGGTCATCTTCAATAGAGGTGTCATGCATGGTACGTGTCTGCAACCAGCTGGCGAAACTCCTGGTTTGTTCACGTGTAATCCAGTCATCAGACCGCTCCGGGTGTTTGGAGCGTAGCAAATTCTTGTGTTCATCCATATACGGAGCCACCAAGGCGGAATTCTGTAGAACTGTGTAGTGTGCTTCAGTGAGAGAATGTCCGTCCATACATATTATTTGTTCCCCTCCTAGCGTGCCTTTTCCATCCAGTCTGCCCTTATGCCGCGATTCAGGAACACCAATCGGCTTAAGGTCAGGAATAAAGTCAATACAAAACTCAATGACCTCCTCATTTTCATGGCCCTTGGAGATGCTTCCTTCTGGCCTAGCACGGTTATGAACATATTTCTTTAAGACTCCCATGAACCTCTCAAAGGGGAACATATTGTGTAGAAATACAGGACCCAAAACGTTAATCTCTTCTCATAGGTGAACTAGGACGTGCGTCATGATGTTGAAGAAGGATGGTGGGAACACCAACTCGAAACTGACAAGACATTGCACCAAATCATTCTCTAACCTTGGTATGATTTCTAGATTGATTACCTTCTGAGAGATTGCATTGAGAAATGCACATAGCTTCACAATGGCTAATCGAACGTTTTCCGATAGAAGCCCCCTCAATGCAACCGGAAGCAGTTGCGTCATAATCACGTGGCAGTCATGAGACTTTAGGTTCTGGAACTTTTCTCTGCCATGTTTATTATTCCCTTTATATTCGACGAGAAGCCAGACGGTACCTTAATACTAAGCAGGCATTCAAAGAAGATTTCCTTCTCTTCTTTGGTAAGAGCGTAGCTTGCATGACCCTGATGTATGTCGTCTTTTCCGTGCATACGTTGCTGGTCCTCCCGTGCCTCAGGTGTATCTTTTGTCTTCCCATACACGCCCAAGAAGCCAAGCAGGGTCACACAAAGATTCTTCGTCACGTGCATCACGTCGATTGCGGAGCGGACCTCTAGGTCTTTCCAATAGGGCAGGTCCCAAAATATAGATTTCTTCTTCCACATGGGTGCGCGTCCGTCAGCGTCATTCGGAACAGGTTGTCCACCAGGACCCTTTCCAAAGACCACCTTCAAATCCTTGACCATATCATGTACATCAGCACCAGTACAGTGGCGAGGCTTCGTCCGGTGATCCGCCTCACCTTTGAAATGCTTGCCTTTATTTCTTACGGGATGCCTGCTCGGAAGAAATTGAAGATGTCCCAGGTACACATTCTTCTTACAATTAGCCAAATATATACTGTCGGTATCGTCCAAACAGTGTGTGCATGCGCGGTATACCTTGTTTGTCAGTCCTGAAAGGTTACTGAGAGCAGGCAAATCATTGATGGTCACGAACAACAACGCCTTTAGGTCAAATTCTTCCCCCATGTGCTCATCCCACGCACGTACACCTGTTCCATTCCACAGTTGTAAGAGTTCTTCAACTAATGGCCTTAGGTACACATCAATGTCGTTGCCGGGTTGCTTAGGGCCTTGGATGAGCACTGGCATCATAATGAACTTCCACTTCATGCACAACCAAGGAGGAAGGTTATACAAACATAGAGTCACAGGCCAGGTGCTATGGTGGCTGCTTTGCTCCCCAAAAGGATTAATGCCATCTGCGCTTAGACCAAACCATACGTTCCTTGCGTCATCTGCAAACTCCTTCCCGTACTTTCTTTCGATTTTTCTCCACTGCGACCCGTCAGCGGGTACTCTCAACTTTCCGTCTTTCTTACGGTCTTCTCTGTGCCATCACATCGCCTTGGCATGCTCTTTGTTTTGGAACAAACGTTTCAACCGTGGTATTATAGGAGCATACCACATCACCTTGGCAGGAATTTTCTTCCTGGGGCGCTCGCCCTCGACATCACCAGGGTCATCGCGGCTAATCTTATAGCGCAATGCACTGCATACTGGGCAAGCGTTCAAATCCTCGTACTCACCACGGTAGAGGATGCAATCATTAGGAAGATAACCTTCTTTGCTTGGTACGTACTCTCGGGCAATTCGTTGTCCTTTGGAAGCATATCCTTTATCATTACCGGCAACTTTCCAAATCCCTTGTTGGATACACCATTCTCTGCCTTCCATTGCAGCAATTCCAGTGTGGTGCCCAGCTTTTTCTTGTCACCTACGCAATTCAGGTACAACAATTTTTTGTGATCCTCTAACATGCGCTGCAACTTCTTCTTCTCCAAATCACTTGCGCAGTTTCCCTTTGCATCGGCAATGGCCCGACCTAGATCATCAACGGGCTCATCTGATGCCTCTTCTTTAGCTTCTTCCCGCATTGCAGGCTCAGCTTCTTCCCGCATTACCGGCTCAGCTTCTTCCCTCATTGTTGTATCATCGTATTCAGGGAACCCATGGCCAGGATAGCTGTCGTCGTCCTCTTCTTCTTCATTGTCTTCCATCATAACCCCTCTTTCTCCATGCTTGGTCCAAACATTATAGTGGGGCATGAAACCAGACTCAAACAGGTGGACGTGAATGGTTCTTGACGTAGAGTAATTGCGACCATTCTTATAGCCAGCACATGGACAATGCATAAAACCATCCGCTCGCTTGTTTACCTCAACCGCAAGCAGAAAAGTACGCATGCCATTAATGAACTCGGGAGAGCATCGGTCATCGTACATCCATTGCCGGCTCGTCTTCAATACACAGCACCGAAAACATCAAATTAATACAATACATAAAGTTCATACATAAAGAGCATACAACACTTCAATGCAACAAACAAATAACTCTCTAGCTAAAGAATTTAAATGCAACAACAAATGCGATCAAGATCGCAACTAAGGTAACAATTGATCCAACAGAATAATGATACCAAGCCTCACTATGAATGGCATATTTTCTAATCTTTCTAATCTTCAAGCGCATTTTCTCCATCTTAATCTTGTGATCATCGACGACATCGGCAACATGAAACTCCAATTCCATATTCTCCCCCTCAATTCTTTTCAATTTTTCCTTCAAATCCTCGTTTTGTCTTTCAACTAAATTTAACCTCTCGACAATAGGGTCGGTTGGAATTTCGGATTCAACTACCTCCTACATACAAATATCTATGTCAACTTGATGGGCATAATTTGTCATAAACACGAAATGCAATGAATAGTTTTAAAAAAGAGAATATGCCACATCCGAATCATAACTCGAACGAGGGCCGACGGGGACGGATATCAAAACCATGGCACTATGCATAACAAACAATGTATGGGTAAGATAATTATATGAGTAACTATATATACAAATCACACAAACATCATTTTTTATATAAAACTTCATGAACAAGAGGCTCACCACAAGGTGGTGCCGGCAACGGGACGTTGCGAGCGATCGATGGTGGTTACGACGGAGATTTAGAAGGTACTAAGTAAACCACACCTACATATGCAAAACTAAGTGTTATTTTTGACCTCAAATTGCATATAAATCAAATACTAGCACATATATATAATTCCTCCCAAATTACTAAACTCAAAAATCAATGATTGTATAAAGCATTGCACGAGCTAATCTAGCAATGAGAGATGAAAGGTGTCACAGCCCTAGCTTAGCCTTTGCTTGTCCTTGCATGATCGTCATGTCATCATGTCTAAATTTCATTTAAATATGAAATGGGGGTTGAACAAACCCTAGCATCAATCAAATCAAATAGGCTCAAGTAAAATCTATTTCAATGAACCCAGAATGCCCTTTAGAAAAGTTCATGATTTTTGTTAAAGGTGAAAACCTCTGTCAAAAATGATGCACATATTTCTAGGCCATTCTGGATTTTTGAATTAAATCTTATTGTATTTGACTTTGGGAATTTAAATACTATAAATAATTTAAATGTTCAAATAATGTTGGAACTATTTTTGGGCCACTGAAATAATTCAGCAAGTGTCCATGAATATTTTTAGGATTTTAGGAAATGCCTTGGTATTTTTCCTAAGCTCAAAACAGAGGCAAATAATTAGAAAACAAAAACAAAAATAGAAAAGGGCTAGAACCCACCTGGCTTACCTTGCAGCCCAGCTGGCCCAGCTCGCTGGCCCAGCCCGCTGGCCCAGCCCACCTCCTCCTCGTCTACCTCTGCCTACTGGCAGAGGCGTGTCGCCCGCGCGCGCAGCAGACGCCACCTCCTGCTTCCTTCCCCGTCCTCGACCGCGCACCTGGAGACGCCCAAGCCCCCCTGGTCCTTCCCCTCACTCGCTGCTCTCTCTTCCCTCCTCTGTTTCTCCCGCACACAGCCACTGAGCGGAGCTCGTCGCCGCCGTCCATTGCCACTGCGGCCACCGGCCCTCCCTCACCCTACCGACCCGCCCAGAAGAACCGTAGTGTCGTATTCATCATATACGAAGAGCCACGCGACGCCAAGCGCCCCGTATCGCCAGCTACCTCGTCTTCTTCCTCCTTTGCCGCCGGAGATCGCCACCGACCTCCCGTCGTCACCAGCCTCTCCCCGAGCATGCCGAGGCCTCCGTTCAACTCGTTGTGAGCTGCTGCGTCTTTCCCCCTCCTCCCCAAGCTCATTCCTGTCCTGTACCCGCCGATTCCACCGGACCCGCGAGCTCGGCTCCGCCGGCCATGTCGCCGCCGTGGCCACCGTCACCTAGAGCTACAACCAAGTGCACAGTTGTGCTCAGCGCTTCCTCAGGAAGCCGCAGACCCCACCAGTTCGCCTCGAAACGCGCTGTAGCGCCTAACCCGTCGGTGCCCGAGCTCCGGCCGCCGCCACGAGCTCGAGTCCGGCGAGCTCGCTCCACCTCAGCCCCTCCCGCTTGCTTAGCTGGATGCGGCTGAGCACCAGCTACACGTAGATCATCTCCGCCACTGTTTTGGTCGCTGGAGGGCATTTTCCGAGCCCCTCCGCCGCGTCTGTCGCCGCCGGCGGGGGCATTTTCCGAGCCCCTCCGCCACGTCTATCGCCGCCGGCGTCGAGCCGCCGGCGCATTTGACTTGTTTGACCAGGTTTTGACTTCCCCTGGGTCATTGACATGTGGGGCCAGCCCGTGCTAATTATCTAGTTTAGGTTTAACTAAAATAGGATTAGCTCCTGTGACACTGACACGCGGGCCCCACCGTCCAGGTTTGACCTGGACCGCCCAGTTGACTTTCTGACGTCACTGTGATATAATGCTGACGCTATAAATAATTTTCTGGAATTAGTGTATTTCTAAATAATTAGAAAATCCAGAAAATTGCCTAAACTTCTAAAAATCATAGAATTTCAACCGTAACTCCAAATGAAATAATTTATATATGGAATATCATCAGAAAAATTCAAGGAATCCATCTGTACCATTTTCATGCATGTTTGAGCAAGTTAACCTCACTGTTTAGGATGAAACATGATTAGGGCAAATTTCATAATAGGTTTGGAGTTGGAATTTGATGTAGTTTTGAATTCCACTTAAATTAAAATGACTTTCTGTTGCATTAGCCCAAATCAACAGCATATTGCCATGTCATGATCATGCATCATATTGTTGCATCGCATTGATTGTGTTCTTCCTTTTTTGCCGGTAATTGTTCCCTCTCGGTAGACGCTGCTCCGACGCTGTGATCGTTGACACTGATGAAGACTCAATGTTATCTTTAGAAGTGCTAGGCAAGCAAAACCCCCTTGTTCATTCCGATATAGTCCCACTCTCTCGCTCTTGCTCTCTTTTACTGCATTAGGGCAACACTGATTCAACTGTTACATGCTGCGGTAGTTGAACCCTTTCCTCTGCATGACCTGTCATTGCCATAGTAAATAGATGAAATCCACTAGCATGAGTAGGAGTTGTTTGAGCCCTGATGTGCCTACTCATTCATGCTTGTTTGTCATGCTTGCTACTGCTTAGAGTTGAGTTTGGTCTGATTCATCGGGAATGAATTGGAACATGGTGAACATGTCCAACCGTTGAGAGCTAAGTGTGTGAACACGATTTGGTAAAGGTAGCGGTGAGAGGCCATGTAGGAGTACATGGTGGGTTGTCTCATTGCAGCCGTCCTCAGGAACTGAGTCCTCTGTTTGTGATCCATGAACAGTTACTACCACACATTGGGTTCCGGTAACTCGGCCCCTCTCGGCTTATTAATCAACTCGATCTCTGTCCAGGAGTTGCAACTAGTTTTTGGTGTTTGTAGGTAGTGTTAGTAGTCTACCAAGTGGCACCCGGTACAGGTGGGCTTGGGACAGACTAGGCACCGTGGCACGGTGTACCAAATGGCACCCGGATGGTGGGCTTGGGAATCCTGCTCACATCGTTTGGGGCCGTGAGCGACACCCCGGCCGGATCTCCTTACAGATGGAACTCGAATAGGCGATAAACCTGGACTAGAGACTTGTTGGTTAGTCAGGTCGTGGCCGACTCCCTCGCCTGGCTTCCGCTTGAAGGTTGCCGAGGTACATGACGTGTACAGGGCGATAAGTGGCGAGAGCGTGTGTGAAGAAGTACACCCCTGCAGGGTTATCATTATCTTTTGAATAGACGGAGTCCTCGGATATGGAAACTTGGGCCCCTTGCATAGTTCATAGACAAGTGAAAGTGGATACTCTAAAACTCGCAAGATAAGTGTGAGTGCTATGGATGGCGTTCTCGCAGGGAGGCGGGAGAGGATCCATAGTGGTGTATTGGTATGGTGAATTTGTGGACTCATGTGCGCCACCTCAAAAGAGTTACTAGCAGTCGTAGTTCAGGATAGCCACCGAGTCAATGTTGGCTTGCTGCAGTTAAACTCCACCACCCCCTTTATTGATACCGATGCATATGTAGCTAGTTCTGATGTAAGTCTTGCTGGGTACATTTGTACTCACATTTGCCTATTTTATGTTTTTGTAGAGAGACGTCGGTCTCGCTAGTAGTTTCGTGTGGACTTCGACGTTTAGCTTGTTACCTCAGCTACGATCTTGTGCCCTCGGCAGGATCTGGTAGATAGTCAGGCTTCTCAGCCTTTTTCATTTGTAGATGTCTGTACCCAGACATGTTAAGCTTCCGCATGTGCTTTGACTTGTATGCTCTGAATGTTGGGTCATGAGACCCATGTTTGTAATATCTCGCTCTTCGGAGCCTAATGAATAAATACTTGAGTCGTAGAGTTATGTTGTGATGCCATGTTGTATTTACACATATCGAGCATATTGTGTGTATGATTGAAATGCTTGGTATGTGTGGGATCCGACAACCTAGTTGTTTATCCTTGGTAGCCTCTCTTATGGGGAAATGTAGTCTTGTGCTTCCATGAGCCATAGTAGTCCGCTACAGCCCGGTTCACCGGAGTCCTGCTAGCCCAGCACTACTGCTCAGGACACTTGACTGGTCGGCATGTGTTTCACTTTGTTCCTGTGTCTGTCCCTTCAGGGAAATGTCACGCGGTGACATCTGAAGTCCTGCCTAGCCTACTACAGCCCGGGTTACCGTAGTCCTGTTAGCCCAGTCCTACAGCCCGGATTCACACGCTATTGACCGACATGCTCGAGGTTGATTCATGTATGCCTGTCCCCATGGGTTAGTGCCGCTTTGGGTTCATGACTAGCCATGTCGGCCCGGGTTCTTTGTCATATGGATGCTAGCGACACTATCATATATGTGAGCCAAAAGGCGCAAACGGTCCCGGGCCAGGTAAGGTGACACCCGTGGGAATACCGTGCGTGAGGCCGCAAAGTGATATGATGTGTTACATGCTAGATCGGTGTGACTTAGGATCGGGGTCCTGACAAAAGGAAAGAGTTGCTAACCTTTGTGATCATTTGAATGGATGGGGGCCTTCAAATCTTGGGCAAAATGTGTGATGAGCTTGAGAGGAAGAGGGAAAAGAACAAGGAGGAGAGGGGAAAGGGGAAGAACAGAGCGAGCTCGGGTGGACGAAGGGTCTATGTAGGACGACCTTTAGTACCGGTTCGTGATACGACCCGGTACTAAAGGTGCTGGAGGGCCCCCGGACTGACAACATCCTGCCACCACTCACTTCAGTACCGGTTCGTGGCATGAACCGGTGCTAGAGGTTCGCCATGAACCGGTACTAATGAGAGCGGCCCGGCTAGCCGTTGGAACCGGCACTAATGTACACATTAGTGCCGGCTCAGATTCAAACCGGCACTAATGTGCTTCACGTTGGACCCTTTTTCTACTAGTGCTAGTAGCTAGATGGCTTCTTCTCTCTCTTTGGATCTCAATACAAAGTTCTCCTCAATTCTCTTGGAAATCTATTCGATGTAATCTTCTTTTGTGGTGTGTTTGTCGAGATCCGATTAATTGTGGGTTTATGATCAAGTCTATCTATGAACAATATTTGAATCTTCTCTGAATTCTTTTATGTATGATTGGTTTATCTTTGCAAGTCTCTTCGAATTATTAGTTTGGTTTGCCTACTAGATTGATCTTTCTTGAAATGGGAGAAGTGCTTAGCTTTGGGTTCAATCTTGCGGTGCTCGATCCCAGTGACAGAAAGGGAAACGACACGTATTGTATTGCTGCCATCGAGGATAAAAATATGGGGTTTATATCATATTGCATGAGTTTATCCCTCTACATCATGTCATCTTGGTTAAGGCGTTACTCTGTTCTTATGAACTTAATACTCTAGATGCATGCTGGATAGCGGTCGATGTGTGGAGTAATAGTAGTAGATGCAGGCAGGGGTCGGTCTACTTGTCACGGATGTGATGCCTATATACATGATCATGCCTAGATATTCTCATAATTATTCGCTTTTCTATCAATTGCTCGACAGTAATTTGTTCACCCACCGTAATACTTATGCTATCTTGAGAGAAGCCACTAGTGAAACCTATGGCCCCGGGGTCTATTTTCCATCATATTGATCTCCCGTCAACAAGCTATTTATGGCGCCGTTTATTTTTCTTTATTTACTTTCAATCTATATCATAAAAATACCAAAAATATTTATATTATTATTATCATCTCTATCAGATCTCACTCTTGCAAGTGGCCGTGAAGGGATTGACAACCCCTTTATCGCGTTGGTTGCGAGGTTCTTATTTGTGTGTGTAGGTACGAGGTGACTCGCGCATGGTCTCCTACTGGATTGATACCTTGGTTCTCAAAAACTGAGGGAAATACTTACGCTGCTTTACTGCACCACCCTTTCCTCTTCAAGGGAAAACCAACGCAATGCTCAAGAGGTAGCAAGAAGGATTTCTGGCGCCGTTGCCGGGGAGATCTACGCCAAGTCAAGACATACCAAGTACCCATCACAACTCTTATCCTTCTCATTACATTATTTGCCATTTGCCTCTCGTTTTCCTCTCCCCCACTTCACCCTTGTCATTTTATTCGCCCTCTCTTTTCCGTTCGCCTCTTTTTCGCTTGCCTCGTAATTATGGCTCGTCCTTTATCTACTCCCTTGTCTCCCGAGAATGAAGTTCTTATTTTTAAACAAAGGGAGGGATAAAATCTAAAAGATGCTTGGTATAGAATTTGCAATGCGCAAAATAGATCTACTAGGAAGCAATCTACTTCTGTTCTTCTTCGCAATTTTTATATAGGCATCACGCCTTGGAATAGATATATTCTTGATACCATTACCGGAGGAAATTTCTTGGGTAGCCATACTTTTTATTCATATAATGCTATGATAGATTTGTTTGGCCCACCACCTCTTTTGTTAATGGAACTATTTTAACTTTGGAACATGTGATGCAAAGGCTTGAAATTATTGAAAATAAAGTTTCCACTGTAAAGTTAATTGAAAATTTGGATAGAAAGATCCATAACCAAATTACCCAATACGGATCTAAGGTAGGAGTTGCTCTTAATTTTTTTTAAAGAAAAGGGACCTATGGTTAATGAAAAGATAGATCAAGATTCCACTAGAATTGATAAAATTGAGGATATTATTACCAACCTTGGGTCTGCCTTTTCTTCCATGAAAAACACTCCTCCTAATGCTAAGATTGCTAAATTGATTTATGTTCCTAAAAATAAGGGTGAAACTTCTAGTAAGGAAAATGCGGACCTCAAATCCATTAGTGTTCACCCCAATTTTCTCACTATACTTAAGGAACCTTTTGCTATAAATGATTTTATTGATTTCGTGCCTAGGAGTTTGATAATTAATAAGAGTAAAGATACTCCTAAAATTTAAAGGTGTCTTATTGAAGAATTGCCTACCAAAGATGGCAATACCTAGATCTATCTTCGCTTTTATGCCTAGCTAGGGGCGTTAAATGATAGCGTTTTTTGGGAGGCAACCCAATTTTATTTTTATTCCTTTCTTTTTGCTCCTATTTAGTAATAAATAATTTATTTAGCCTCTATTTTGGTTATGTTTTTTGTGTTTAATTAGTGTTTATGCCAAGTAGAACCGTTGGGAAGCCTTGGGGAAAGTCTTTTTGATCTTGCTGTAAAAAACAGAAACTTTAGCGCTCACGAGAATTGCTGCCATTTTTTATTGGAGAGTGATATTTAGTTAATTCTTTTTGCAGATGATTAATAGATAAATGCCTCACGTCCAGAAATTTATTTTAGAATTTGTGGGGTTACAGAAATTGCGTTATCTACAGATTACTACAGACTGTTCTGTGTTTGCCAGATTCTGTTTTCCGTGTGTTGTTTGCCTATTTTGATGAATCTATGGCTAGTAAAAGAGTTTATAAACTATAAAGAAGTTGGAATAAAGTAGGTTTATCACCAATATAAATAAATAATGAGTTCATTACAGTACCTTGAAGTGGTGTTTTGTTTTCTTTCGCTAATGGAGCTCACGTGATTTTCTTTTAAGTTTTGTGTTGTGAAGTTTTCAAGTTTTGGGTAAAGATTTGATGGATTATGGAACAAGGAGTGGCAAGAGCCTAAGCTTGGGGATTCCCATGGTACCCCAAGGTAAAATACAAGGACACCAAAAAGCCTAATCTTGGGGATGCCCCGGAAGGCATCCCCTCTTTTGTCTTTGTCTATCGGTAACTTTACTTGGAGCTATATTTTTATTTACCACATGATATGTGTTTTGCTTGGAGCGTCTTGTATTATTTGAGTCTTTGCTTTTTAGTTTACCATGATCATCCTTGCTGTACACACCTTCTGAGAGAGACACACATGAATTGGAATTTATTAGAATACTCTATGTGCTTCACTTATATCTTTTGAGCTATATAGTTTTTGCTCTAGTGCTTCACTTATATCTTTTAGAGCACGGCGGTGGTTATATTTTATAGAAATAATTGATCTCTCATGATTCACTTATATTATTTTCAGAGTCCTTTAGAACAACATGGCAATAATAAAAACTTTCATGTAAGTGCATTGAATACTAAGAGAAGTTGGATACTTGATGATTGTTTAGAGATATGGAGATGGTGATATTAGAGTCATGCTAGTAGAGTAGTTGTGAATTTGAGAAATAGTTGTGTTGAAGTTTGTGATTCCCGTAGCATGCACGTATGGTGAACCGTTATGTGATGAAGTCGGAGCATGATTTATTTATTGATTTCCTTCCTTATGAGTGGCGGTCGGGGACGAGCGATGGTCTTTTCCTACCAATCTATCCCCCTAGGAGCATGCGCGTAGTACTTTGTTTCGATAACTAATAAATTTTTGCAATAAGTATGCGAGTTCTTTATGACTAATGTTGATTCCATGGATTATACGCACCCTCACCCTTCCACATTTGCTAGCCTCTCTAGTACCGTGCAACTTTCACCGATACCATAAACCCACCATATACCTTCCTCAAAACAGCCACCATACCTACCTATTATGGCATTTCCATAGCCATTCCGAGATATATTGCCATGAAACTTTCCACCGTTCCTTTTGCTATGACACACTTCATCATTGTCATACTGCTTTGCTTGATCATGTAGTTGACATCGTATTTGTGGCAAAGCCACCGTTCATAATTCTTTCATACATGTCACTCTTGATTCATTGCATATCCCCGTACACCGCCGGAGGCATTCACATAGAGTCATATTTTGTTCGAATTATTGAGTTGTAATTGTTGAGTTTTAAGTAAAAAGAAGTGTGATGATCATCATTATTAGAGCATTGTCGAAGTGAGGAAAGGATGATGGATACTATGATTCCCCCACAAGGCGGGATGAGACTCCGGACGAAAAAAAAGAAAAAAAAGAAAATAGGCCAAAATAAAAAAGAAAGAAGGCCCAAATAAAAAATGAGAGAAAAGAGAGAAGGGACAATGTTACTATCCTTTTTCCACACTTGTGCTTCAAAGTAGCACCATGATCTTCATGATAGAGAGTCTCCTATGTTGTCACTTCCATAAACTAGTGGGAATTTTACATTATAGAACTTGTCTTGTATATTCCAATGATGAGCTTCCTCAAATTACCCTAGGTCTTCGTGAGCAAGCAAGTTGGATGCACACTGAGGGAATCCTGGATTAGGGGGTCTCTGGACAGCCGGACTATATCCTTTGGTCGGACTGTAGGACTATGAAGATACAAGATTGAAGACTTTGTGCCGTGTCCGGATGGGACTCTACTTAGCGTGGAAGGCAAGCTAGGCAATACGGATATGTATATCTCCTCCTTTGTAACCGACCTTGTGTAACCCTAGCCCCCTCCGATGTCTATATAAACCAGAGGGTTTTAGTCCATAGGACAACATACAATCATACCATAGGCTAGCTTCTAGGGTTTAGCCTCTCTGATCTCGTGGTAGATCAACTCTTGTACTACTCATATTATCAAGAATAATCAAGCAGGACATAGGGTTTTACCTCCATCAAGAGGGCCCGAACCTGGGTAAAACATCACGTCCCCTGCCTCCTGTTACCATCCACCTTAGACGCACAGTTCGGGACCCCCTACCCGAGATCCGCCGGTTTTGACACCGACATTGGTGCTTTCATTGAGAGTTCCACTGTGTCGTTGCAGTAAGGAAGGATGCCTCGTCTCGTTGTTAAAAACAAAATTACCGCCGGGGGAGCCCTGGCTGTCGGCCAAACTCTCCGGCTTGGCAGTTTCATCATGACCGCCTGTTCGGCTGCTGCACCGACGATGACTTCTCGGGTCATCAAAAACAGCCTCCACGTCGGCTCGGAATTTGCCGAGCAGATGGATCCAATGGAGCTATCTTCCCTAAACGAACTCTTTGATTGTATCGCTGCCTTGGGAGTCGCTACAGACTATGATCGGATTGGGCTTAAACCCGATCAAAGGGAGACTAACTATCCACCGGTCACCCGTCATGTTGCGGTGGTGGAGGAACAATGCGGCGATTCTTCCTCTATCTTGAGGACTAACTATGTCCGGATTCCTGAGCTCTCCGAGTCAGATACCCGTTTACGGGAGGACATCACCCAAACCCTGAACCTAGAGTCAGGCAGCGGGCCAGACTTATCGGGCAACATCCCGGAATCCAAACTTCCAAGATTGGAAACTCCTCGGCCCCTGGGTCTCAGATTAGGTAGGGGTTTGGACTCAAATCCACCCACCCACCCTGACATAAACGATCTTTCCCACATCAGGCAAGAGCCCCATGAAACAGTACATCATTATTGGGCCAGATTCCTCCTTGTGATGAACAAGGTTAAGGACTGTCGCGAGGAAGACGCAGTCTCATTTTTCTGCAATAATTGCACGGACAAGGGAATCCTTAACGCCTTAAGTCGCCATGACATATCACGCTTCGCTGACTTGGCGTCCATAGTACGAAAGTACTGTGCGATGGAAAGCGCCGGGAAAACTGAAACGAATTTTTGGGATAATCCGGCTCGGAATATACACCCAGTCCGAAGTAAAAGGGTGCACTATCATAAGACACCTGAGTTAGTTACAAAGAAACAAAAACCCTCTACAGGGCATGGAACCGTATTGGAGGGATGGCTTAACGGACCCTACAAACTTCATAGTACAGCGGATACCATACCAACACATAGCCTTAGAGCATGTTGGATACTCCGGCAGGTGGCCAAAAGTGTTGAGGATCTTCTCATCCCAAATGCCACAGAGCACCATCCCATGGATAACAATACGGTATTAACAGTCTTTGAAACATTCATATCAAATAATAGGCGCAAGCGAACACTCCGTGGCCTCGCCGAAATCTGCCACGTGGCAGCAATAAATCCATGGAGTGACACGGCTATTACCTTCAATGCTAGTGACGAACCTAAATTCTGAACAGCCCAAGCACCAGCTGCACTGGTCCTCAGTCCAATTGTGGACGGCTTTCGACTCACCAAAGTATTCATGGACGACAGCAGTGGATTGAACCTCATCTATGAGGAAACTCTTCAAAAAATGGAAGTAGACTGGAACTGCATTGAGCAAAGCAGCACAACCTTCAGAGGAATCATGCCCAGTCGGGAAGCACGCTGTGCTGGGAAAATCACACTAGATGTGGTATTCGGCACGCCGGAGAACTATAGGTCCAAAGAAATTACATTCCAAGTGGCCCCGTTCAATAGTGGATACCACACCCTTTTAGGACGGGAGGCGTTCATGATCTTCCAAGCCATACCCCATTATGGGTACATGAAGCTCAAAATGCCTGGGCCCAACGGAATCACCACTCTTGCTAGTGATCCGGACACGGCACTCCGCACCGAAAACAAAATAGCCGCATTGGCCCTCGAGGCATTATCCGAAGCCCTTTCGGCCGAGGAATTAACTGCGCTACGCTCCACAGTGGACAGGGACGACGTGATACTTGACAAGAGATCCAAGTCCACCTCTTTTAAACCAGCGGATGAAATAGTCAAATTCCAAGTCCACCCAACAGACCCTACAAAAACAGCCTCCATCGGGGCACAGTTAAACCCCGCCGTTGACACCGCATTATGAGAGTTCCTGCACGAGAGTTGGGACATATTCGCCTGGCACCCCTCAGACATGTCAGGAATCCCACGCAGGCTGGCCGAGCACAGCCTCAATATTCTAAAGGGATTCAAGCCGGTCAAGCAGACTCTTTGGCGTTTCTCTGAACCTAAGAGACAAGCTATGGGAGAGGAACTAGCTAAGTTATTGGAGGCCGAATTCATTAGAGAAATAAAACACCCAGACTGGCTAGCAAACCTGGTGATGGTACCAAAGAAGGACAAATCCTGGTGCCTGTGTGTCGATTTTAAGGACCTCAACAAGTCCTGCCCAAAGGATCCCTTCCCCCTCCCCCGCATTGGTCAAATTATCGATGCTACCATAGGACACGAGTCATTGTGTTTCCTCAACGCATACTCCGTCTACCACCAAATCAAGATGGCGGAGTCCGACCAAGCCACAACGGCATTTATCACACCATACGGCCCCTTCTGTTTCAACACAATGCCTTTTGGGCTCAAAAATGCCGGCGCAACATATCAGCGCATGATTCAGACATGTCTGGAGAAACATATCGGCAAAATAGTAGAGGCATACGTAGATGATGTGGTCGTCAAAACCAAACACGTTGACTCTCTAATAGACGACTTGAGGCTCACATTCGACAACCTCCGAACGTACGACATCAAGCTCAATCCGGAAAAATGCGTTTTCGGCATACCAGCCGGAAAGCTCTTGGTCTTCATTGTCTCCAGTAGAGGAATTGAAGCTAATCCGGCCAAAATCCGAGCTCTGTCATAGTTGGCTATCCCAACGGACCTCAAACAAATCCAGAAATTAACTGGATGTGTGGTGGCTCTAAGTCGCTTTATCTCCCGCTTAGGAGAAAAGGCATTACCCCTTTATCGCCTCCTTCGGTGCACCGAACACTTCGAGTGGACGGATGCTGCCACAGCCTGATTGGAAGAAATAAAAGCCATAATGGCAACCAACCCAATCCTGGCCGCGCCAAACATCGGCGAACTAATGTTGTTGTACATTGCGGCAACCCATCAGGTTGTAAGCTGTCAGGACCCCGACTCGATGTCACATCGATCTAGCCGGTAACACTTCATATCACTTTGCGGCCTCACGCACGGTATTCCCACGGGTGTCGCCTTACCTTTGCCCGGGACCGTTTGCGCCTTTTGGCTCACGTATATGATAGTGTCGCTAGCATCCATATGATAAAGAGCCCGGGCTGACATGACTAGTTGTAAACCCAAAGTGGCACAGACTTACAGGGACAGGCATTCATGACCCAGCTTCGAACGTGTCGGTCATCAGCAAGTGGGTCCGGGCTGTAGCACTGGGCTAGCAGGACTCCGGTAAACCGGGCTGTAGCGGCTAACAGGACTCCGGTACTCAAAGCGTGACATTTCCCCGAAGGGACAGACACAGGAACGAAGAAGGACACATGCCGGCCAGCCTAAATGTTCCAGAGCAGTAGCAAGCTACCATGGCTCAGCGGTAACACTAGGAGACATTTCCCGGTAAGAGAGGCTACTAAAGATAAACAACTAGATAGTCAGATCCCACACATACCAAGCATTTCAAACATACACACAATATGCTCGATATGTGCAAATACAACGAAGCATCACAACATGACTCTATGACACAAGT